>NW_027281007.1:0-225236 GCF_046629955.1 Centroberyx affinis | reverse complement strand
CTTACCTGAAATACTTACCTGACATAACTGTGAAAACAAAATCAGTACACACTTACCTGAAACACTTACCTGTCACAGCTGTGGAAATAAAATCAGTTTACACTTACCTGAAATACTTACCCCACAGAGCTGTGAAAACAAAATTAGTACACTTACCTGAAACACTTACCTGCCTTAGGCTCTGTGATAACAAAATCAATACACACTTACCTGAAACACTTACCTGAACTAGCTGTTGAAACAAAATTAGTATACACTTACCTGAAATACTTACCTGACAAAGCTGTCTAAGTAAAATCAGTATACACTTACCTGAAACACTTACCCGACATAACTGTGAAAACAAAACCAGTACACACTTACCTGAAATACTTACCTGATATAGGCTCTGTAAAAAAAAATCAGTACACTTACCTGAAATACTTACCTGATATAGGCTCTGTGAAAACACAATCAGTACACTTACCTGAAATACTTACCTGCCATAGTTGTGGAAATAAAATCAGTTTACACTTACCTGAAACACTTACCTGCCATAGCTGTGGAAATAAAATCTGTTTACACTTACCTGAAATACTTACCTGATAAAGCTGTCTAAGTAAAATCAGTATACACTTACCTGAAATACTTACCTGACATAACTGTGAAAACAAAATCAGTACACACTTACCTGAAACACTTACCTGTCACAGCTGTTGAAATAAAATCAGTTTACACTTACCTGAAATACTTACCCCACAGAGCTGTGAAAACAAAATTAGTACACTTACCTGAAACACTTACCTGAACTAGCTGTTGAAACAAAATTAGTATACACTTACCTGAAATACTTACCTGAAAAAGCTGTCTAAGTAAAATCAGTATACACTTACCTGAAACACTTACCCGACATAACTGTGAAAACAAAATCAGTACACACTTACCTGAAATACTTACCTGATATAGGCTCTGTAAAAAAAAATCAGTACACTTACCTGAAATACTTACCTGATATAGGCTCTGTGAAAACACAATCAGTACACTTACCTGAAATACTTACCTGCCATAGTTGTGGAAATAAAATCAGTTTACACTTACCTGAAATACTTACCCAACAGAGCTGTGAAAACAAAATCAGTACACACTTACCTGAAACACTTACCTGTCACAGCTGTTGAAATAAAATCAGTTTACACTTACCTGAAATACTTACCTGAAAAAGCTGTCTAAGTAAAATCAGTATACACTTACCTGAAATACTTACCTGACATAACTGTGAAAACAAAATCAGTACACACTTACCTGAAACACTTACCTGTCACAGCTGTTGAAATAAAATCAGTTTACACTTACCTGAAATACTTACCTGACATAACTGTGAAAACAAAATCAGTACACACTTACCTGAAACACTTACCTGTCACAGCTGTTGAAATAAAATCAGTTTACACTTACCTGAAATACTTACCCCACAGAGCTGTGAAAACAAAATTAGTACACTTACCTGAAACACTTACCTGAACTAGCTGTTGAAACAAAATTAGTATACACTTACCTGAAATACTTACCTGAAAAAGCTGTCTAAGTAAAATCAGTATACACTTACCTGAAACACTTACCCGACATAACTGTGAAAACAAAATCAGTACACACTTACCTGAAATACTTACCTGATATAGGCTCTGTAAAAAAGAAAAATCAGTACACTTACCTGAAATACTTACCTGATATAGGCTCTGTGAAAACACAATCAGTACACTTACCTGAAATACTTACCTGCCATAGTTGTGGAAATAAAATCAGTTTACACTTACCTGAAATACTTACCCGACAGAGCTGTGAAAACAAAATTAGTACACTTACCTGAAACACTTACCTGCCATAGCTGTGGAAATAAAATCTGTTTACACTTACCTGACTTACTTACCTGACATAGCTGTGAAAACAAAATCAGTACACTTACCTGCCATACTTATCTGAAATAGCTGTGAAAATAAAACCAGTACACTTACCTGGCATACTTACCTGACAGAGGTGTGAAAACAAAATCAGTACACACTTACCTGAAATACTTAACTGACATAGCTGTGGAAATAAAATCAGTATACACTTACCTGAAATACTTACCTGATATAGCTATGAAAGCAAAATGAGAATTCACTTACCACATTTACTGCATGTAGACAGTGCTAGTACACAGATTAAACACAACATTAACCGCGTGTAGACAGCGCTCCACAAACAACCACATTTATTGCGTGTAGACGGCGCTACACAAACAACCACATTAACTGCGTGTAGATGGTGCTACACAGACAAACAACCACATTTACTGCATGTAGGCAGCACTACACAGACAAACAACCACATTTACTGCATGTAGACGGTGCTACACAGAGAAACAACCACATTTAATGCTTGGAGACAGCGCAACACAGACAAACAACACACCTTTACTGCATGTAGATGGCGCTACACAGGCAACAATCACATTTACCGCATGTAGACGGCGCTACACAGACAAACAACCACATTTACTGCGTGTAGACAGCGTTACACAGACAACAACCACATTTACTGCGTGTAGACAGCGTTACACAGACAACAACCACATTTACTGCGTGTAGACAGTGTTACACAGACAACAACCACATTTACTGCGTGTAGACAGCGTTACACAGACAACAACCACCTTTACTGCGTGTAGACGGTGTTACACAGACAACAACCACATTTACTGCATGAAGACGGCGCTACACAGACAAACAACCACATTTACTGCATGAAGACGGCGCTACACAGACAAACAACCACATTTACTGCGTGTAGACAGCGCTACACAGACAACAACCACATTTACTGCATGAAGACGGCGCTACACAGACAAACAACCACATTTACTGCGTGTAGACAGCGTTACACAGACAACACCACATTTACTGCGTGTAGACGGTGTTACACAGACAACAACCACATTTACTGCATGTAGACGGTGTTACACAGACAACAACCACATTTACTGCATGAAGACGGCGCTACACAGACAAACAACCACATTTACTGCGTGTAGACAGCGTTACACAGACAACAACCACATTTACTGCATGTAGACGGTGTTACACAGACAACAACCACATTTACTGCATGAAGACGGCGCTACACAGACAAACAACCACATTTACTGCGTGTAGACAGCGTTACACAGACAACAACCACATTTACTGCGTGTAGACAGTGTTACACAGACAACAACCACATTTACTGCGTGTAGACGGCGTTACACAGACAACAACCACATTTACTGCGTGTAGACGGTGTTACACAGACAACAACCACATTTACTGCGTGTAGACGTGTTACACAGACAACAACCACATTTACTGCATGAAGACGGCGCTACACAGACAAACAACCACATTTACTGCATGAAGACGGCGCTACACAGACAAACAACCACATTTACTGCGTGTAGACAGCGCTACACAGACAACAACCACATTTACTGCATGAAGACGGCGCTACACAGACAAACAACCACATTTACTGCGTGTAGACAGCGCTACACAGACAACAACCACATTTACTGCGTGTAGACAGTGTTACACAGACAACAACCACATTTACTGCGTGTAGACGGCGTTACACAGACAACAACCACATTTACTGCGTGTAGACGGTGTTACACAGACAACAACCACATTTACTGCATGAAGACGGCGCTACACAGACAAACAACCACATTTACTGCATGAAGAGGGCGCTACACAGACAAACAACCACATTTACTGCGTGTAGACAGCGCTACACAGACAAACAACCACATTTACTGCATGAAGACGGCGCTACACAGACAACAACCACATTTACTGCATGAAGACGGCGCTACACAGACAAACAACCACATTTACTGCGTGTAGATGGTGTTACACAGACAACAACCACATTTACTGCATGTAGACGGTGTTACACAGACAACAACCACATTTACTGCATGAAGACGGCGCTACACAGACAAACAACCACATTTACTGCGTGTAGACAGTGTTACACAGACAACAACCACATTTACTGCGTGTAGACAGTGTTACACAGACAACAACCACATTTACTGCGTGTAGACAGTGTTACACAGACAACAACCACATTTACTGCGTGTAGACAGTGTTACACAGACAACAACCACATTTACTGCGTGTAGACGGCGCAAACAACACCACAGCAGGTGAGACAACAGTTTTTGTCACTTCTCTGACACACACACGTGCGCGCGCACACACCACACACACACCTGCCAACAGCAGAATAATGGCACAGCGGCCTAAAACCAATCAGCAAAGAATAGAATAGCATAGAATAGGATAGTTAGAATAGATGCATGTCCTACCTTATGTAGTCAGAAGATCCCTCAGAAGTGAGCTCTTCTCTTTCACCCTGTTGATAACTCCATCTGTGACCAAAACCATCAATATGTTGTTTTCCAACTTGCCATCAGCAGGAATGCTTGGAGATGTTCCAGTCGAACAGAAGTCGTACTCCTCAATCAGTTTTTGATGGATTTTAAGGTCGAGAGAATTCTCTCGCTAGCCACTTGTGTGACTGAGAAAGTTAATTTAACTTCATCGATATCAGCATTGACAAAGGACCTGATAGCACCAGATTGGTCAGTTCTTACAAGATGAGCATGACTTGTTCATGGGATCCCATTGGTCACCAACTCACTAAACAGAATCTCCTGTCCCAAAGTATTATTGGTACAGAAGTGAACTGTATATTGTTTAGTAGCATTCATGGGTAACAGTTTTTGTCTGTAGACGGCGCTACACAGATAAACAACCATATTTACTGAGTGTAGACAAAAAAAAACACATTTACTGTGTGTAGATGGCGCTACACAGATAAACAACCACATACATTGCAAACAACACCACAGCAGGTGAGACAACAGTTTTTGTCACTTCACTGACACACACACACGTGCGCACGCACACACCCACACACACACCTGCCAACAGCAGAATAATGGCACAGCGGCCTAAAACCAATCAGCAAAGAATAGAATAGAACAGAATAGAATAGAATAGAATAGTTAGAATAGATGCATGTCCTACCTTATGTAGTCAGAAGATCCCTCAGAAGTGAGCTCTTCTCTTTCATCCTGTTGATAACTCCATAGGTGTCCAAAACCATCAATATGTCGTCTTCCGACTTGCCATCAGCAGGAATGCTTGGAGATGTTCCAGTGAAGTCGAACTCCTCAATCAGTTTTTGATTAATTTTAAGGTCGAGAGAATTCTCTCACAAGACACTTGTGTGACTGAGAAAGTTAACAAAACTTCATCGATATCAGTATTGACAAAGGACCTGATAGCACCAGATTGGTCAGTTCTTACAAGGATTATTGATGAGGAAAAAGCCATCAGCATCAGGTCCTCTATCCAAAATGTATGAGAGCCCTCCAGGGATCAGTGCAGAGAGGAAAACCTCTGTCAAAAGACTTGAGACTGCAAGTTAAATCTTGAGACAAGTGCAGAGTGTGAAATTAACACAAGCCATGAGGCAAATGTGGCTGAATTTTGACTTATCTGATGAGAAGTTCTGGTTAGCATTTAATATTGTATAATGTTAAGCCCTACAAAGCCAAAGAACAGTAACTGCATGATTAGTGAAACTGAGAAACTCCTGTCCCAAAGTATTATTGGTACAGAAGTGAACTGGGATGGCTGAGATCTGCCCAACATTCAGCACATTCTGGGAATGTTAAACAATGTCAAACTATTTTCATTATTCCTGTTTCTGTTTGAATTCTCATTGGTTAAGGAGTCTCCAAATTAGGCTGCTGATTTTGATTGGTTAACGGCTGCACTCTGGCAGCAGCACAGACCAACAGTAACAGGTACAGGTGCTAAAACAGGGGACAAGACATAATAATAATAACTTTATTTGTATCACACTTTTCTAAAAACAATGTTTACAAAGTGCTTTACATACAATAAAACCCAAGGATACAGTGATGTAAAACTACCACAATTAATATAGAGGACTAAATAAAACCAAATAAGAGTTTAAGAGTTTAAGAGAAATAGGAATTCAGGAGAATCCCAAGATTTTACTGCAGAGATGATCATGATACAGTATCTACTTATCTTTTACAGTTTTGAAGAGAAACAGTGTTGGCAGGTATGGTTTAGTCCAGGTTTAGTCCCTTCCTGTCTCTAGTCCACACTCCAATCCAGTAGGTGGTAATGCGGTTTCCAACCACCTGTAAAACAACAAAGATGCAGCAGTAATAGGCTCAGAAAAGCCTCTATAAATTCCGTCACGCCAAACTCCTCAGAAAAATCTGGCAATTTAATATTACCTTGCCTATTGGCAAATTTACACACATCGTAGAACACAAATAGAGACATTTTACTGATCATTAGGATGTACTCTTCAATTCGGATTACATCCAGTACACTAGACAGGACTGTTTTCAATAACATTTCAACTTTTAGAACTGGTTCACCTGTTAATTCTACAATCTTCGTTCACTAAAATAACGTTACCGTGAATGGCGGTATTGAGCAGGGAACCAATTCAAAAATTTGAAATGTTATTGAAATAAAGTGCTGCTTGGTGGATCACTTGTACGCCGAATTAAACAGAACGCCCCAACAATTTGAAAAAGCTCTGAAGTTATGTTCTGTCAAGTATGTATTTTTGCCGATAAGCAAAGCACATTAACTGTACAGGTTTTGAGCGTCAAAACCGGAGAGTGCTGTTAGCCTAATTATGAGGCTCCGTAGGGTAATTTCATTATTAAATTGTTGTACCGGGAATCTTAAATGAACCTTATACATGTCATTCATAGTCTATTACTAGAAAAGTTTGGAATTAGGTGTGAATTTTACTAATTTACAAGCTACCGTACACTAGCAAACGGTTTGTGTTGCGGCTGCCTGCCACTAAACTAGCTACAGTAACCGTCTCTCTCTCTCTCTCTCTCTCTCTCTCTCTCTCTCTCTCTCACACACACACACACACACACACACACACACACACACACAGTGTACTAACTTCGTTGGAAAATAGGAAAATACAACAAGAAGTCGAGTAACGTTAAGGAGAAGCGACTTTACAAGATATATCACTTAAAGTTGTTTGCTCTCCTGTCAAATTAGGAAGATGTCACGTGCGTCGCTTTCATCTTAATCACTCATTAAACTTGCCTGATTTAATATCTTACTTACCAAGTCGGGTCTACTTGTTTTCGTTCCTATGTCGCTCTCAGCTTCTCTCCGTCTGTGAATTTTCCTCCGTGAACTTGATGTACATAAGCGCACATGGCATCACAAAGGCACTGTGACCTCACAGTGGCAAATTGTATAGAGAACGCTGAAGCATGTTAGGCTCTACCATGTACATATCATAACATGTAATATCTGATATATTTTTTCTGTTATATTGACGACACCTGTAATTTTGTGCATTTCTCATGTTCAGTGAAACAAAATGAAGCATCAGTTCAAGTGGTTAAACTTGCATTCTGTCACAGTGTGTTTTAATGATATTAAGTACTTATGAAAAATTCATCATTGCAACTTTGCATGTTGGTTATGCTTGAAGACATACCTTTCAACCTTAATCTGTTTTGCCCCTACTGTTCCTGCTACGGCAGATGTGTATCTTTTTAATTATTGGACCCCAGAATGTTCTTTTTTTTTTTAAATAACACAGCACAAACATAAAATTCAAAGATCATGAATGTGTGGATAACTCCTGTATGTTTCGATCCAACAAGGATGTTTGTAGGATACATGCCAATTCCAATTTGACACTGGATATTTAAAGAATATTTTGGTGGTTTTGCTGTGTGCTGTGGTCAAAAGTCACATGCATATGTTTTTTTCAGTGAAAGATATTCTAACACCCTTCACAGGTCTTATACACAGCGATCACAACAGTCATGTAACATAAACAGTAGCTCTCTTGGTCTTTGGCGCATATTGCAAAAAATCCTGAGGCAGAGAGATTTTACTCTTTGGAGGATGAGTGAAGTATATCAAATAAAAAAAAAATCCACTTTTTCCAGTGGAGATTCATTCCTGCAAGAATGTGTAGAAACAATTGTCAGTATCTTGAAACAAGGTCGAACACTTACTGGTATCAAAAAAATGGCACTTGACTTCTTTGGCTACCCTACATGTTTTTGGCATAAATGGCTTGATCAGACTCCAAGGGTAGCTGTAGAAAAATAAAGGCTTTATGAACTTGTACACAAAAGAAGAGTACCATGGCTTCCTTTATTCTTCTTCTAGTATTCTTTTCCCCTTCAGTCCAATGAGCACCTATTGTGCAAACACACTTTAATGGTTTTTGTGATACATACCGCAAGGACACACGTTTGTATCCCAGGTGTCTTTGCACTGGAAAAACAAGTGAAATGATCTCACCAGGTTGGATGATTTTTCACTGTTGTTTGAGAAATATTTAACACATAATGCCAGATTAAATGACTTATTAGATATTAGATATTCAGGTTCACCTCCAAACAAATGGTGATACAGATCTGATTTGAATAGTTTTTATGGTTTTAATGGTTTATCAGGAGTTCTCTGTAAAATTCTCCCAATCATCTCAACGCAGATTGAACAATCATGTTTCCAACAGGAACCAGCAAAGATGGAAGAACACTGCTGGGGTCTGCTTTTTAGCCCATGATGCATTGGGCTACATGGGCTACATTAGCTCAAATGACTGTTTCAATGTAAGACCAATGTTTAGTCCACTTGAGCAGCCAAGAGCCCATATGTTTACTGTAATCTCACAGTTGCTTGTGCATATTTCACTAAACTTGGCGCCCTCAAGTGGATGGTCCTGAGACATGTGGGTCTTGTGCTCACTTTTGTTTGTGTGTGTGTGTGTGTGTGTGTGTGTGTGTGTATGTGCGTGCTCGTGCAGGGGATTTAACTTTGAGACCTTTCATCCAGATCTGACTTACACATACCCCATGGCGCAGGGCCATAATATGTTTCAAGTAAGCAGGCTAATGCCTCTAAGCACCAATCTTAGAGGTGTTAAAAGTTAAAGCTGCATGTGTGGAAGGTGTGAGGCCACAACACTCGCCAGTGTAGACAAGAGGAATGGCACCAAAATTATCTGTGTCTCCAGTAGATAGTGGTGTCCTGTGTGTATAACACTGTACAGTATTGTTAAGTAATCATAGGCAACTAGCATTATCTAAAGTAGGAAGATAAACCTTTAGTAATCCAAAGTTGTTATTGTTCTTTATTCTATGGCCTGTAGATGCATACTCTGCTGCACACTGTTGTATATTGCATGTTTGAAAAGGCTGTTTGTGCTTGATTACAGTTAGAATGGAGACCCCTCGGCCCTAGGTTGACCCTGTAAGCATGACCCTATAGCATGCTGCTGATCTGCATTTGTTTACAACAGTGAAAAGCAGCTTTGTTGTATGAGGATCTAGCAACCTAAGCCTCAAAGACTTTCTTCTCCAACTACTGATCCCTAGAAATGTTCAAACCCTAAGCCTCACTGAGATGCCAGTTAAGGTCACCAGTAAGGATCCCAGCATGAATCTGACTTTCCTGGACCGTTTGCTATCACAATTGCAGTGCGATTACATGGTAATCCGACATCGCTGTAGGCTGAAGAAATCAATCAACACTCCATCAGACACGTCACGCAAAACCTAGATGAAAACCAGGTGTTTACATTTTCATTTGAAACCAGGTTTATTTGCACAAAATCAACTTTTTTTTGTAATACCGAAGAGGGTGAATGTTTTTGAGTGTTCATCCATTTCTCTCATGTATTCACAATCCACTATGAAAAGAGAGTGCAAAATTGAAATCACAGACTTTTTATGATGCCAAGGATCCATGTAAAAACCTGCATAGATGTACACACACACACACCCACACACACACAATCACATGTGAACATATGCACCCAGAGTAAGACTATACACTGACTACATTCATTACATTACCATTACATGGTACTCTAACCCAAACTGGTGGCACTCAGTTTCCCCCCTGGGGGATTAATAAAGTATTTCGTATCATATTGTAATCTAACCCTACTTCAAACCCAATCCCAGAATTTACAGGCCAGATTTACAGGCCCACACTTTCCACCTCCTCATTAATCACTGGAGAGTTAATTTTCAAAAGTCACCAGTCAATCTTCCTAAAGTCTAGAAGATCCAGTCTGTAAACTTGTTTTATTCTGTCAACCAAGGACTAATTTATTTATGTAATGTATTTTGGTTTTTGTAAGAGTAGATGCCACTTTTTTCAAATGGTAGATATCTCATTATTGAATGAAACTCTATCAAGCAAAATCAAAGCAAGCAAATCAGGCAGACTGCTTTAAAGTACCTTCATCATTTGATGACTGTATTTTTAGATGCTATTTTCTGCTAATGCAGTAATCAAAATGAGTCACTATTACAGTAATAGATTGATTTTCATATAAATACATTTCCGTTTTGCTACTTACTATGACCAACTGTGATTCAGCTTATATCCAGTTCAATTCTAAATATAAAGCATCTCTTCATCTTAAAAAAGACATTTTCTAGTGTGAAGTGCTCGCAAGATGATTTTGGATTTTAACTATATATGAGAGGACTTTTCTGTCTTTTTGTCACGTTTGTGTGTGTGTGTGTGTTTGACTGCTGGATGCAAAACAAATTTTCCCTTGGGAGAGATATTAAAACGCTCTACTTGCTTTACTTGACACACACACAGGTCACTAAAGAATGGTGATGGAGGAGACAGGAGGGTATTTTAATGAAAGTTGATTTCCAGATGGTCCTGAGAAGAGACCCCAAATCCCTTCCTTCATAAGGGGAAGATAACAGAGATAATAAGGTCATATGGTAATAGACTTGACCTTCGTCTATTAACCCCACTTAAAACAAACACAAACCAAACACTTTGTCTTCCATTTTTGCACCAGATTTCAGCCAAGACTGAGATCAACTTCAAATGAGGTTGATAGTGTTTTTGCATTGTAACTCTATATGATCTAACCCACAGTGAAGCCTCCAGGTGATTATCTCATTATCACCGCCTGGGTGATTTCTATAATGTGCATAATGCATAATGTGGTTATGTAAGTGAAAGGTCATCTATGCTGTAGGTATGACTAATATATGGCACCTGGGTCCCAACTGACTCTGACTGATTCAGGCTATTGATGATGAAAGTTGTCGAGACTTAAAAAGATCTTAATTTACTCTAAGTGACATTTTAATTATATGTTTCTAATTTACAGTTGCATCAAACAGGAAAGGCCACTGTTGTCTCTTTCATTTGGAAATAAGAGCAGAGTGATTTTCTCATGTTAACCTGTTAGAGAATCAGTAGCAGCTGGCCAAAGTTTAAAACTTCAAAAATTCAAAAGAACTTCCAAAGACTTCAAAAAACCTCAACAAATCTGTGACCACCCTATGGCGAGAAAGGTTGTGAAATTGAATCCTGGGTGGCGCAACCATAATGTGATACTAATATCGCTATATGCTGGCTGGTTTAGGTCCAGCTTGGTCCAAGAGACGCTCACCATGTGCCTAACAGGCAGGATTAGTTACTGAATACCCTTCACATTCTCTCAGTGAGGCACACTGGGCCTCTGTGTGGACACACACAGTGTGTGTGTGTGTGTGTGTGTGGATGTGTGAGTGAGAGAAAGATAGAGACGAGTGAAGGAGAAAGTAAAAAGAAGGATATTTATTACAACACAACCTACTAAACACTTACTCTCTCTGTTCATTTATATTGTGCTGCATCCTCTGACTGCTGCCAGATACTGAACATTACTACTATTACCACTATTATTACTACTGCTACTACTGCTACTTCAGTTAATTCTATCACTATTACTACTAATACTACTGCAATTATCTCTACTCCTATTACTACTACCACTACTACTACTACTACTACTACTACTACTACAACTATTACTAGTACTCCTACTACTCCTACTACTACTACTTCTACTACTACTACTACTCCTACTACTAGAACTATTACTAGTACTCCTCCTACTACTACTACTACTAAGCTGTCAAAATATACTCAAGTAAAAGTAAAATAACTGACTTAAAAAAAATATGGATATATGGGAACTTTGATATCAGAAGAATAAAAGTTGCAAAACAAAGTGACCGCAAAACAATATTCAGTATTCAACAATATTCCCTCAGTGTTGTTGCCAGTTATGTGTTTTCCAGTTAAATGTCAGCAATAATCTCTTTGTTTCCTTGATGTTTGCCTCAGGCTGTTTATATCTGTGGTCAAATGCGGTAGGCTATAGTATGGCTCCAAACCCTCATGGAGGTGTTTATGTTATTGCTCATATCTCAGATTAGAGGTGCTAATGCTGAAAACACATGCTGCGGCCCAGCTTAACCCCGATAAATTAACACTTGTGCAAAACAGAAAAATAGGCAACGGCCAAATGTCACAGGGATCACAAACACACCGGCATCAACAATAACACACAACAATACTGATTAGTGACAGGCAGGGATTACTCTTAATCTGCAGTGTCTATATGTTTGTGTAAAGGCGGGGGGGGGCGGATAACAATGAACAGTAGATACTATGCTCATTAAGAAGGGGTGAGGCCCACACACACACACACACACATCCACACACACACAATCCATACGATCTAATTGACGCTGACACCTCAATGAGAGACGTGTAATCAGCTCTTTGAAAGATTATGAAAAGCAATCCAAGTGTTGTTGAAGGGGAGGTGTGTGTGTGTGTGTGTGTGTGGGGGGGGGGGGTCCCCTGGTCTGCCTGGGACTGACATGACTGATCACCAGAGAGATCAGAGGGAGTATTACAAACATAATTACCGAGATGATCTGACGAGCAGATGTCTCCGAGCCTCCTATTTATCATCCGACAGACCCACCGCGGCCTGATATGGCTGCTTCCGAAGGCTTGTTATTGTCACCGGTGCTCTCTGTGGTTCGTGTTGTGAAAATTGAACGTTTTACTAAAAAGTCATGTGTGCAAAGTGTTCAGTGTGAGGACTGTCAGGGCTGCAGGGTTGCGGGGGGGGTCCGAGCAGCCAGAGGATGGCAGCATTTCCACAGCTTTGCCTCTGCAGCTGAGCCTCTGACGCATTTGCTTTAGTCACCCTCCTCTGTGAGATGGCTGTTTTTCATTCAGCACGAACATCATGTACTTTTAAGTGCAACCTAAGCATAAAGGTTTATCACGTTAGAGATAAAAACAAGGGTCCCCCCCCCCCCTTGCTATTTGCATTTTGGACAGCATGAGCTTCAAGAGATATAGATAAGGACAGATAAGCAGTATAATTATTACCAAATGTTGACATTGCTACAATATTATATGGGAATACAAATGGTGAGGTATTGAAATAGGAAACGCAGGGTTTCAAATGGAGAGGAATACCCACTGGTGTAAAAATAGGCCACAACACCCCTTATGTAACAAGTGGGGTTAGGGATGTTTACAATCCCACTGCCTGATAAATGAATGGATCAATCCATGATGATAGGTCGTATTATGCAGCACTATATTTCAAATTACCAATTGAGATCAGCTGGCCTGTCGATTGATTGATTTATTGATTATTATTATTATAATTTAAAAAGGGAATTGATTTATTTCATTCTGCAACATTGAAACTGATCAGTAAACGAGTCTTACAACACTGTTACATTTCCCATTAGACATTTTCACCATACTGTAAAATATACAGGAATCCCTGTTATTCAATGGACTTTGACAATTTTCTATTTCCACATGAGAGAGCTGTTAGGAGGGGAGAGGTCCTGCCTACCGTCTATCACTTCACCCGTCCAATGGGCTGCGCCGGATCTGCGTGATTGACAGGCACGGCCCCTGCAGCACGCCCCGCCCCCTATGACTGTGTGTTTTATTCTGTTTTTAGAGCAGCAGCGTCACATGTTGTTTTTCTCCAGGATCAGATCAGTCCCTGGACTGGTCCGACAGCACTGCTGCTTCTACCGTGGCGGACAGCGGACACAGCTATCGGCGTCTGCTATGGATTAGGAAAAAAAAACGGGTTTCTTCTCAAGTTTATTTTTGCTGAAGAAGATATATAATAATAAATAAATAAAAAAGGACTTTGTTTTATCTGGAAAGTGAAACGTATAGTCGGGCGAAATGGCAAGTCCTCCGGCGACGGGGGGACACCTGTTATCGACTGGGACAAACAGCGTGAAGAAGTGCGGATACCTGAGGAAGCAGAAGCACGGACACCGGCGCTTTTTCGTGCTCCGAGAGCCGACCGACTGCTGCCCTGCCCGGCTGGAGTACTACGAGAGCGAGAAGAAATGGAGAAACAAGTCCGCTGCGAAACGGGTCATAACTTTGGACTCCTGTCTGTGCGTAAACAAGCGGGCGGACGCCAAACACAAGCACCTCATCGCCCTTTACACCAAGGACGAATACTTCGCCGTGGCCGCAGACAACGAGCAGGACCAGGAGAGCTGGTACCGGGTTTTGACTGATCTTATAACCGAGGGGAAAGTGTACGACAGCCCCGCTTCCACGTCCTCGCTAGTGGGCTTTGAGGAGGCCAGCTACGGTCTCATTACACCTGCAACAGCCGCCTATAAGGAGGTATGGCAAGTCAACTTGAAATCCAAGGGACTGGGTCAGATCAAGAACCTGACGGGGGTGTACCGGCTGTGTTTGTCCAGCCGGACCATCAGCTTCGTCAAACTGAACTCAGAGGTGGCTGCTGTTAGTTTACAGCTCATGAACATCCGGAGATGTGGCCACTCGGACAGCTTTTTCTTCATCGAGGTGGGCCGGTCGGCGGTCACCGGGCCCGGGGAGTTCTGGATGCAGGCGGAGGACTCTGTGGTGGCGCAGAACATCCACGAGACCATCCTGGAGGCGATGAAAGCCATGAAGGAGCTGTCTGAGTTCCGACCGCGCAGCAAAAGCCAGTCGGCCAGCACCAACCCCATCTCTGTGCCCACGCGACGCAACCTCAACAACCTCCCCCCGAGTCAGACGGGGCTGGTGCGACGATCCAGAACGGACAGCATGGCGGCCACGTCCCCGGGAAGAAAGTTCACGTCCTGCCGGATAAGAACGGCCAGCGAGGGCGACGGCAGCATGACCCGGCCGGTGTCCATGTCCATATCCGTGAGCGGGAGTCCCACCAGTCCCAACTCTGGGAACCACCTCATCAGGTCCCAGACCCTCAGCAGCGGGCGCACCTGCAGAATGCTGGAGTCCTCGTCCAACCTGCAGCACAGCAGGTCCATGCCGGTGTCCAACTCCCCCCCGGGCGCCTCCAGCCCCATCAGCATGTCTCCCAGAGGCGGGTGCAACATCTCCACCCCCGACAAAGCCCGGCGGCCCTTCAGCTGCAGCGCCTCCATCTCGGGCTCCCTCAGCGACACCGGCTTCATGCTGTGCGACGAGTACAGCTCCAGCCCCGGCGATCCCAGGTTCCTCCCCCTGACCCGGAGCGACACCCCGGACTCCCTGTCCAGCACGCCCCCCTCCCGCGACGCCAGCGACCCGTGCGGCTACATGATGATGGACGGGGCGAACGGCGGCAGGCCCGGCGCCGGCGGGGAGGGTTTACAGGACAAGGCGTACAGGAAGCGGACCTACTCCCTCACCACGCCGCGGCAGCAGAGGGTGGTGGCGCCGCTGTCCTCGGCCTCCCTGGACGAGTACACGCTCATGAGGATGGCCCGCGGACACAGCTCGCACTCCGCCTCGCCCAAAGTGTCTTACCCCGAGGATTACGGGGACATTGAAATCGGCTCGTCCAGGAGCTCCAGCAGCAACCTGGCCGACGACGGCTACATGCCCATGACGCCGGGCGTGGCGCAGCAGTCCGGCAAGGTCGACAACTACGTGCCCATGAGCCCCATGTGCGTCTCGGCGCCCAAGCAGATCGTGAACCCCAGGGTGCACCCCCAGGCCAAGACCAACTCCCCCTGCAGTGGCTCTCTGGAGGACAGCGGCTACATGAGGATGTGGTGCGGCTCCAAATCCTCCGTCGAGAGCCCGGACAGCCGGCTGGCTAACGGGGAATACATGAACATGTCACCCGGCAACCCGCCGCCACTCCAGACCCCACCTGACTACTACCTGGGCCCGCTGGCCGGTGAGCCGGCATCAGTTCGGCCGGCTCACCAGGCCAGCTCTCTACCGCACCCGACCAAACTGCAGACCTCCAAGAACGAAGATAACAACAACCAGTACGTCCTGATGAGTCCTCAGAGCCAGAGGCCGAGAGGGGGGGAGTCAGACTACTACTCCGTGATGCAGCCCAGTGCGGCTCAGGCCTCGGCACCCTCCCCGGTCAGACACAGCCGGGCGGAGAATCTGTCGTACCGGGGGAGGCTGGGCAGACCCAACAGGCTGTCCCTGGACACCCTGAGGACCCTGCCCAGTATGAACGAACACCCGCTGCCCGGAGAGCCCCGGAGCCCCGGGGAGTACATCAATATCGACTTTAGCGGCGGTAAATTCTCCCCGCCCTCCACCGTGTCCACAGAGAGCCGGTCTTCATCTCTGGGTTCCAGCAGCGGGGGACGGAGGAGATCCCCGCTCTCCGACTACATGAACCTGGAGCTGGGCTCGCGCTTGCCCAAGGAGGCCGACGCCCCCGCCGAACGCTTGGACGCTCTTCCGGAGTTGTCCATGTGCCCCTGCTCGGAGGATGGAGTGTACCATCTGGGTAGTGAGAGGGGGGCTCAGGGCCTCGCTGACGAGGTGAAAAATGACTACACCGAGATGACATTTGGGATGGCCAGCTCACCTCCACAGCTCGTTCCTCAGACCACAGCAAGGTATGTATGGACTGCAGTGGTTTCATCATTTCATCATTTTATTCAAGAGACCAGGAGAATACTTTGGCTGTAATGATAACAGGCAAAGACAAAACTATTGATTCCATTGACATTAGAAAGGCCAGTTTTGATTTTTAGAATTTAGATATCTCAGTTTTCAAAATGTCACCAAATGACTTTTCCTAAACCTACCTTCTTTACAAACTAGTGTTGTAGTAGTTGTAACTACAATGAATGTACAAAATATCAGGAAATTTGCTCTTTTCATGAAGTACACAAGTCATTATCCTTTATTGATTTCCCTTATTAAATCTATACCAATCACAAGTTGGTATAG
Source organism: Centroberyx affinis (assembly GCF_046629955.1). Lineage (NCBI taxonomy): Eukaryota > Metazoa > Chordata > Actinopteri > Beryciformes > Berycidae > Centroberyx > Centroberyx affinis. The sequence goes on along the minus strand of NW_027281007.1, from coordinate 208,080 downwards.
ATTTAAAAAGACAACTGAGATGTGGATTGTGCAAAAGGGGCTGCAACTCAATATCAGGAAGATGTTCTTAATATTTTGTACATTCAGTGTATGTATGTCAGTATGCATGTATCCATTTAACATGTTTTAATCTTTCATGTCTTACACATGATTCTCCAGCAGCCAGAGCAGCAGGGAGAGGAGACTCTCTTTGGAGGACCAGGGGGTCCCGGGGGGCATCGGGGTGTTCCTGCTCGGGGCCGCCTCCTCTTCCACGGTGGACCCCGACTGCTCGGCCAAGGTGATCCGGGCCAACCCGCAGGGACGCCGGCGCCACAGCTCCGAGACCTTCTCCTCCACCGCCACCGTGACGCCCGTCTTCCCCTCCTTCGCCCGCAGCGACACGGTGAAGAGGCACAGCTCGGTGGAGAACATCTCGTCCCGGAGCAGCGAGGGCTCCGACGAGGAGTACGGGAGCCCGGTGAGCCGGCAGACGTCGGCCGGCTACCAGAACGGACTGAACTACATCGCCTTGAACCTGCTGGACGACAGGGACGTGGAGAAGTGCGAGGACCTGGTTGGCTTCAAACCCACCAGCAGCTGCAAGGGGGGTCTCAATGGATTACACACCACACCGTACGTCTGTTTGGGATTCAAGGAGGCTGCGACTACTGCAAAAGGTGAGTGAATGATGATGTCAGAGGTGTTACTGGAAGATGTACAACACAACCCTAACCCTTTATTTTATGCAGTGAAGTGAAGGACAAACTAAACTCACCCCTCTCTTTGCAGAATAGCCTTTACCCACCTTTTTTTTTTAATCTTTACCATGTAAATTCATCATATACATCATAGTAAGTAGTATCTAGGCTAACTGATGTAGATAGGGTATTTTAAAGGGAAAAAATGCATAAATGAATGCTTTTCTGAAAATATAATTGATTTTGGTTCATGTTAGTGGTTGTTTACCTCATGATGATCATCAACTGGAGAGTTTACCCTGCCCTTACCCTTTTTATCACTCAAAAACATCACTGGTCAATATAATATACCATTAATTGATTTTGTTTGAAGGTATAATAATGTGAAAAGATATTTTCCTGTGAATTTGGATACTTAAAATAGCATAATTTGATGGTAAACCTGATATGGCTACGTTGAAGACAGACTGTGTAAGGTAATTTGCTGCTATGTCCCCTGCAAAACATTTCAGCAAAGAGAAAGGAAGCTGCTTTCACAGTAATAACAAATAACCAGAGCGGGTTGGCTTTTCTGTATGAACAGGCTAAAAGATAAGAGAGCTATAGCCTACAGTCAGTAGTCAAATGGAAGTGTTTTTTCCTCTGTAGTCAAAGAGGAAAAGCCAAACTTGTCTTTCCCCTCAATTCAAATTCAAACTGGCTCTGTGGATTTCAAAGCACATACGTAGGTGGTGCTGACGCTGCCTTCAAGAGCTCCTCGTAAGCTCCTGCTTCTGACTTGTTATGGACTCGGTAACAAGAGTAGCGTTTTGGTGGCCGCCGTTTTATTTTAGAAATCAAGCGGCACAGTGCTACTGTGTGTTGCAGCAGCAGAGCGGAGAGGAGAAAAATGTGCACCAGGCATGTAATTGAATACATGTAATTAAAATGTGTCATTTTATTTGCCCAAGTTGTTCTATACTTAAATACTTAAACCTTAAATAAGTTGTTGACACTCGCCCCCCCCTCCCTAAGGGTCACATTTCAGCAGCTCGTGTATCAAAGAAGATCCTTTCTTAACCGCTTTGTCGGTGTGGTTCACAGTCGGCGATGGCGGTATTTTCCGACGGCACTCGAAGGCACCGCGAGCTCCTGTGTGAAACGTGACCAGGCTTAGAGCTCCGAAGTAAACAAGCACCATGACAGAGCAGGCCGCTAGCACACTGTTGATTTCAACACCGAGATCAAATAAAACACTTAGGATAAATGGCTTACGAAATTGCATTGATTTTTATTTAGTTCTCCAGAGTCCCGCTGGTGTTTCTACAAGATTAATGACGAGAGAGTATAGATTAAGTCTAAACTGTCCGATTAAAGAGTACATTAATAATGAATTCTATGGAATCAGAATAAAGTTGACATTAAATGAAAGGATTATCATGTCCATAACACTGGTTTACTAGGGCTTAGTATTAGTAGTATAGCGCATTGCACGTGGTAGTGCTAAAGGAATGCCTCAGATGTGGTTCACTTCTGCTGTAGGCTCCTGCCTGTCAGCTCTAATGTCACACTGAGCCCCCGGGGCGCTTCCGGCTGTTGTTCCTCAGTTGGGTAAGCATTAGGATGTATTGCACATCAATGTGACCTCTATACCCGCTTTATTCCCACCGTCCCCACGATCAATATCGCGCCCCGGAATATCCCAACCGACAAACAGTCGGCCGGTGGTGGCAGACCCCCACATGTGTTTGTGAGCGCGTGGAGGGGGGGTGGGGGGGGGGTGGAGGGTTGCACGCTGACATGTGAGGCCCGACACAAGTGGACGTGTGTGTGTGTGTGTGTGTGTGTGTGTGTGTGTGTGTGTCCTTGTAGGCAGCAACGGGGGGGGGGAAAAACAAAGTGGGCGCGTTTGTTATGCGGCCATCAGGTAACTAGATGTCACAGTCCACATTCCTGGGCTGAGCGCGTTTCAAAAGTTGCTGTGAGAGGTGCCTGTTTTTGTCCCGGCTTAGGGCCATTTGAATAGGAAATAAAGGGAGGCCTTCATTTCTCCACAACGCCCCTGTGTGTGAGAGAGAGACAGAGAGAGAGAGAGAGAGAGAGAGAGAGATTTAGCCTGGATGTAGCCTAAGTTACCATTCCTTTATGTTTGCACAGGCAGTGATGTAGCTGTAAATAAAAAGGTGTGTAAACTATAACTGCCAGTCAGTGATCATCAAGCCACCAACAATGTAAGGAAAAATCTAATATATTTTCAGAGAAGAAGCTATTTTTGCTTGTTTTGTACTGAATATACCCGATCTCCATATAACTTACATTCATTTGACCCCTCTTACTGTGATGTATATTATGAATTTACATCAAGATTGAAGTCAAACTAAAAAGGTGTGTGTTACTATTCTAGTGTGTAAACTATGCAAATAAAAAGAGTTTAGCTTGGTTTACCCTCTGCTACTTCTCTGGTTTGCATTACAATTTACAGTCAAATTACTATTGACAGTATGTGCTTTCATGTTTGTTATTTAATCTGTGATGGGCTGTATTGGTAGTAGGTTTTGCACTCATGTTTTGGCAGTGTAGGGATAGTGCTAATACAGCTTTCTGAATGACTTGAGACTTGACTAGAGAGAGAGGGAAAGAGAGAGAGGGAGAGAGAGAGAGAGAGAGAGGGATGGGGAAGAAGGAAAACAGTCAAGCACATACATGTGGACTCTGGCACGTACGCGTACAGAACAGTCAGGGGTATTTCTCTCTCTCTCTCTCTCTCTCTCTCTCTCTCTCTCTCTCTCTCTCTCTCTCTCTGGGAGCGTTTTTTTTTTTTTTTTTTTTTTCCAGTGCCGCAGCCTGCGTTTCGTGAACACTTGGCAGAGCCGCGGAGAGAAAAGAGTGGCCTGTTTTTTTTTTTCTTGTTTTTTTTTTTTCCAGCGCCGCCCCAGCCTCTGCCTGGGCTGTTTTTCGCGGGGCGAGCGGAGTGAACGCGTGCATAATGGGGCAGGACGGGCACGTGCACACCGCCGCTGCCCTTCTGCCTCATTAGGCTGTTCACTTAGCAGAAGTAAGACGAGCGGAGAGAGAGAGAGAGAGAGAGAGGGGGAGCGCAGCCTCGTACGCTCACAGCAGAAAAAGAGGGAGGAGGGAAGAGGGCCGGAGCCGGAGCTGGAGCTGGAGCTTTTTTTAAAGCAACAAACAAACTCATTGGTGAGGCCCCCCCCCCCCCCCCCACCGAACCAAGGTGCATTCTGGGAGGGGCCCCGATCGCCTTGTTTACTGAACACTCTGTCCCGCTGCACGGCGAGGCGGGGGTGAAGGAGGTCAAAGTGCGCCACGGTGGTGTTTTTTTTTTTTTTTTGCGGCCCTGATACGGTGTTTATCAGGGCCTCCGCCACGTGCCACCGTGACCCAAAAGCCTGCAGGTTTTTCCATTCCAGACCGAATCCAGACCGAGTTTTGGGTCACGATGGCGGTTGAATGGGGGATCAAAGCACCTAAACCCCGTCGACCCCGGATGCCCCGTCCCAAGAGCCGGCCCCCTCCCCCCCCCTAGGAATTCAGCGCCCCCCCCCCCCCCCCCCGCAAAAGCATGTGACAAACCTCCTCGATGGCCTCCTCCCCTTTTTTTTTTTGTTGTCCTACCTAGAGTCAGCTTAGATGCCCTAATGCCCCGGTATAAGGGTCAAGTGTTTTGTTTACCTCCGATGTTTACCTCTGCCGTCCGCGGTCTCCCGGCGAGCCGCGGCTCAGCCAGGTGGATGTTCTGTACCCGGAATCCAGATTAGCCGAGTCAGCCAGTCTCCGTTCACACCTCCTCCCCTGACTAATACCTTTATCTGACGCTCCCTCGCTCCCTCTCTCTCTCTGTGTCAGGGACAATTCAAGAAGCCTGATTGGCACAGGGAGATCTAAGGTTAGACCGATATAGCGGCTGATCCTGGCGTTTTACTGGGAGTCCAATGTGGTCCGTTCAGTGTCGCTCACCTCTGATATGATGGATATGATGCAGTACATATTTATTATATTTCAGTGGAGAGTTTTAGTGTCCCATGATGGTCTAAATGGCGTTTCAGAGGCTTTCCCACCCTGACAAGAATAAAATTCTGGGGGAAACACTGAATAAGTCTAATTTTTGGGGAACTTTTGGGCAACTTCAATCCAAAAAATATTAGTATGGGCTCTCAAAAACCCATATTGGTCGAGCCCATAATTCTAAAAGCATACATATCAACTAAAATAAATCAAAAATGTAATTATATGTCTTTCTCTCGGCTGGATGCTCCATCTGAGGATGTAGGAGGAAATTGGACCCTGTTCTAGTGTATTTGGTATATGTGTGTGTGTGTGTGTGTGTGGGGGGGGGGTGTCAGAGAGATGTAGAGAGGCAATAAGGAGGTAAAAGGGGCACCAAGACCCTCCTTAAGAGCCCTGCTGTGACACCCAGAGGCCCTCCTGAGTGCTAGTGGCAGATGGCCACTCTCCGGTAGGGCGAGTGTGAGAGTGTGTGTGTGTGTGTGTGTGTGTGTGTGCAGATTTGGGGCATGGTGGAGGGGGGGTTAAAGCACCTGCCACTCGGCCCTATCTTCACACACATGCACTCTCATTACACCCCTTGCCCTGCCCATACACTCGCACGTAAACATATACGCACCAGTCTATCTTCACAGGCTTCTTTTGCTTTCCTACACACACACACACACACACACACACACATACACACACACACACTCCTACCTACTCCCCTCCTCCCTCCGCTAATGACAGCCCACCATCTGCTGCACCCACAGGCTGCAGAGAGCACGACCATCAGTATTGTGCGTGTGTGTGTGTGTGTGTACGCCTGTGTGTGTGTGTGTGTGTGTGTGTGTGTGTGTAATTCATCGGCGAGATTAGAGGCATGCGTGTCCATCACCTCCGATCCCGCTTCCGCCGTCATACTGTCGGTAGTATCGTGTGATGTCATCACCCAGCGACCGCCGGGCCTATGCGGTCTATACGTTTCCGGTGACGTGTGTTGTGTTTATGATGGAGAGAGAGACAGAGAGAGAGAGAGAGAGAGAGAGAGGGGCGAGAGAGGTCTAGTTGCACAGCCATGCGTCCCTAACTCGCTCTGAGCGCGAGCCTCGGAGCATGCTCAGTAAAGGGGGGCGGCTGTCACAACAAGGTGTGTGTTGGCGGAGAGGGAGGGGGGAATTGGAGAAGAGGCTGGTTTTCACACACACACACACACACCCCCGACACGCACACACACACACACATTCATCCTCTTTTCTCCTCGGTTCCCTCCTCCCCTGCCTCCTTTCCTGTTTTTGTGCTTTTCCCCTCACTTCAAAACCCTCCCTTTTTTTTTTTTTTTTTTTTCCTTTGCCGCTCTGCCACTCCCTCACGCACACACGCACACACGCACACACACACACACACACACACACACACACACACACACACAGAGGCTGCGTTGATACCACTTTTTCACTGTCAATGCTGTTTCCGAGTGCCCAACCTGATCCATGCCTTTCACCGAATGATACAGGTAGAGCCCATTAGCTTCAATCGGCTTTACTTTGATTTCTGACACATCACAAGTGATCCGTGTATTTGTGAAATTCCCCCCAACATGCCACCCTGTGTTACCCAGGCATCAGCCCCCAATGCCCCGCGACCGGTTTTCCGCTTTCCGCATCCCTGCACACACATACGCACGCAGGCCGTTCAATAATTCATTCGCATCCACATCATCGGCTACAGCAGATGACACACAAACACACGAACCGAAGCCTCGCGAAAAAAAAAAAATCCCACAATGCAACACCCAGCAGCCAGCACAGGAATCCAGAAATGCCGACGTTACTTGATCTATAGAGAACAAACACATTGCACACGTAACACCGCGGGCTCTTGTGTCAGAGTTTCCAGGCAGACGCTCTCTCTCTCTCTCTCTCTCTCTCTCTGTGTGTGTGTGTGTATGTCATGGCACGGGGAGGGGAGGAGGAGGTGGAGAGGGGGGTGGGGGCTTAAAGTAGGCCGGGATGTTCCAGACAGAAGCGCTAGCTGCTAGATAACTGCGTGGCCAGCGTTCCCCACATTTAGCCAGCCACGGCTCCAGATGAGATTACAGCCTCTGCAGGGGGGGGGGGGGGGGGGGCAGAGAGCCAGCTGGATGTGGCGAGGTGTGGGCATTCGCATTAGCCCAAAAGTGAGCGCAGATTTGATGGTATAGTTTTTAATCGTTATGACGGAGAGGGAAGATCGAAGTTAAAATCGGCAGGAATCAGGGGAAGCATTCAGGACCGATGTTCCCTCCAAAGTGATGATTCGGTGATCTGTGTCAGTGGTTCTCAACGCGGGGTCCGGGGACCACCAGGGGTCCTTGAGGGGGTTCCAGGGGGTTCCCCAGCAAATTGATGAATTGTTAAACTTCACCGTTATTTCATTTACAAGAAGTGAACACAATTAGAGAATGTAGAAGAATGTCTGTTTTGATCATAGTTTCTCTGTTATCTCTCTACCTACAATACAGATAGTCATGGAATTCTCGACAAAATCATATCTAACAAAAAAAATATTCTCAGATTTGGGTCCGAGAGACAAAATCTCATCAATTGGGGGTCCGTGGCTCTAATGTGAACTAAATTAGGGTCCTTGATATGAAAAAGGTTGAGAACCTCCAACCTATGTGACCTATGTACTTTATCACACTGACCAAATAGTAATATCTTCCCAGTCATTTTCTCCACTTTGTCCTCAGAAATTGTCCTCAGAAATTTAGCCTAGTCAGTGAATATGGAGCTAAAAGCTATCACAAGCAAATTTTAAGATTGGGATTTTGTTCTAAAATGACATATCTGCCATTTGGAAAAACAACACCTACTCTTACAAAATTATTGATAGCAGACTTTTTAAAATCATAATAGGTAACTTAAGTCTGTGGTTATGATTAGATGAAAGTGATCCCCGTGTGTAAATGGGGGCATCGCAGCAGCAAACAGTAATCGGATACAGCAACAGAAAATAGAATATAGAATAGAGCAAATGGGAGCTGTTAAACATAATACAACTAACAGTTACAACACTGGAATGTATTAGGTGGAAATATAAGAATTAAATCGATGGATGTGCTGGAGGTAGTGATTTTGTTCTAAACTCAAACTCTTCATAGTGAAATCCTCGTGCCTGCAAAAAAAAAACTGTCCGCTTTTCAGGAACGAAGAACACCAGCCTTGTCTTCAGCTCGACCGCCGCGCATTTTTGAGGGTTATCCGAAGGCTTTTTTAAAGGTTTTTTTTTTTTTTTTCGCCAGCCGGAGAGTCCTATGAGTCCCCCCCCCCCCCCCCCCCCCTCGTAGACGACCGTGAAATCCGTCCGTCTCGAGCCGAAACACGGGAGTTCCGCGGTTTTCCACATGACAACAGCGGGGATATTGTTCTGCCAGTCATCCGGATGGGTCGAGAGAGAGAGAGAGACCAGGGGAAAAAGCCCAGTTCCCAGTTAGATTAGTGGGTTGCCCTGACCAGCTTGCCCCCCACCCCCCCTCTACCACCCTTAAGCCCTTCACCGCTGGACGTCAAGCCCTTCCTGGAAGAGTCCAGTTGACCCACAGCTGGGGACGCACCCAGCCCCCTCCCCCTCCCCCCCCTTCAAGTAAATCCTTCCATCTTTCTGCAATTCCACCATACTCAATTTTACTCAGAATGATCCCAATTAGAGAATGTATAAGAATGACCATTATAATCATAGGTTTTAGGCAGTTATATACTTCAATATTACCCTAACCCTAACAAAAAAAATCTTCCCATATGGGTCCTTGGGCCTAAGTCAAATGAGGGTCGGTAGCCTAATATGGGTCTATGTGGGGGTATTTGACTGTACTATATAGTACATAATCATAAGTATCTATAATAATGTCAAGCAGCACCAAAAGCCTTCTGTCTCTCTGTCATTCTCTCCAAGTATAATACAGTTGCTACTACTACTACTAGCTGGTGCTGCTCTGTTCAGCGTGTGTCATAGCAACAACGGCAGTGCAGTAGGAGACCCCCCCTCCCCCCCAACCCCCCATCGCTCCACCGCCAGATTATGTAATTACGACCCCCACCCCTCCACCCCCCACCTCCACCACTGCTGCCACCCCAGCGCCGCCTCTCCAAAAAGCTACTGGTGTGTCGATCTGAACCTGACTTTTCTATATTCAACCCCCCCACACACACACACACACACATACACCATACACCCCCCACCCCCGACAGCGGCCCGACGTTACGGCAATAGGATTAGAAGGGGGGGGGAGGGATTAGCCCAGCTGGAGCGCTGTCCCGCCACTGGAAAGACGCTGCGGAGGTCAGGGAACGCCACACACACACACACACACACACACACACACACACACACGCACATCATAGGCGTCGATTGCGCTACCTTCGTCTCAAAGAGTCTAAATTTGATCTTAATCGTTGCAAAGGAAAGCTAAAATTGATGATAAAAAAAAGAAAGAAAATGCATCATGGGAGCATTCAGGACCATGTTCCCTCCACGCTGATAGTTTTGTGCATCGCGTCTGTCTATGAGATACAGGAGCAGGAATAGAGGAAGAGAAAGTGGTGTGTGTGCGTGTGTGTGTGTGTGTGTGTGTGTGCCAGTGTGCCTGCGTCAACCAATCCACACTGTTTAACTTGTGTGTGCAGCACTGGCTGTTCCTGCTGTTCAATCTGTTTATTTTTGCAGTATCTGCTTGTTATTGTGGCACAAATAGATGGGCTAGTCTCAGGCTGGAGTCTCTTAATGAATCCACACTGCATGAGGCTCCATCCTCCCAAACCTCTTCTGCCTGGATATTGGATATTTGTCATTTTACACTTAAATTGTGGCTACTGTGTCTTGGCAATATTCTTTCAATTAACTCCCTCTTCCTCTTCTGTTCTGTCTCTTCCAGACTGAGGGAATCTTCTGTCAGTGACTTGGCGTCTTCACCCACCTGCTGCTGGAAAACAAACAAAAAAAAATCAACTTTACCCTTCCGCCGGACTGTCTGGACCCTCAGCAACACACACACACACACACACACGCACACACACAAAAGCAGGTCACCAACTATGCATGTCATGAGTTTGCTGAAGGCAGGACAGGTGTGTATGTGTGTGTGTGTGTGTGTGTGTGGGGGGGGGGGGGGTGTATGTTGTGTATGGGCGATGTTCCCTGCACTTTCAGAGGCCATTTTCTCCTGTGACCCATATTTTCGCGCAAAGCACAGAAGCAAAGGTTAGTCAGACAACAACAAAACCCCTAATGGTACCCAGATACTATTTATTCACTTGGGGGATGGATGGGGGATGGATTTATGACTGCCCCTGGTGTGTGTGTGTGTGTGTGTGAGTGTGTGTGTGAGTGTGTGTATGTTTGAGGCGATGTACGACCAAGCGGTATGTCAATAAACACATTAGTTTAGCAATGAAACCAACCACAGAAATGGCCCTACCTCACAGGGAGCGAGGACACCCAACCTGAGGTTCACTGAGTATATAACTATATTTAGATTAGATATTTTATTTATTTTTGGAAGATGAATGTCTGATAAGACCAACCCAATGCCTTAATGTCTATACTGTCCTTATGTTTTCTATGAAATATGAGATAAATATTCTATTATGTCTGTTTGGACCTACATCTCTATATTGTTATTCTCTTGTGGAAAGTCTAAAAAGCCTAGTTTACCATGAAAATATATTGATATTATTTCAGAGTTGTACAGTGGGGCTGCTCGAGATCTGATTTATCGTATAAAGTATTTTCTTAATTACTGATTTCTTATTTATTCTAACCTAGTTTATTTTTTTGTCCAATGGAAGCGCTGGACTTACAGAAATATATTTCTAATTGTCCTTAAGAGTTATTGCATGTCTTTATAACTCGGCTCAGACCCCACAACACCAGGCATCTGAATGCACTGCACCTCCCACCGTTCCTCAGTCACTCGAGCCTAAAAACCTCAGACACTCCTACCTTCAAACCCACCGGCCCGGCGCCGCACTCTGCGACGGGCCGGCATCGCTGTGATATCATTGGACGGTACGACTTAGTCTTGTTGGCGGGGTGGAGCCGGCGATGTTGAGGTCGGGGCACGGTCGAGTCGGTTGACGTTTGAAAAAAACAAAAATGACGAAGTGAAGTGGAACATGGCCGCCGGTGTCAGTAGTGCTGAACAGGCACTCGGGGGGGGAAGTGGGTCCTTCACAGAATAGAGGCTTTGCAGTTGCATCACAAATCTCCTTGCGGCCATGTGTGGCGCCATCTTGGAGGTCCATTGAAAAATTTGCTGTGCATAAATAATGCACAAATATACTGTATAACAACCTGGCTAGAAAAAGAGACACCTGAAAAAGGCTGTTGTGGTGTGGCTGTCAATCAATTCAGTAACGTTTCAAGTAAAAGTGACTAGTGTGATAAGGTGGATTTGTTACTGTGACACAGTAAACTGTCTTGTCTTTAGCCCTAGTCTCCAGAACACTCTGAGTTGTAGCTTGAGAACAGTTAACCTGAACAAAATGTTAGCTAGCTAACTAGCCAACAGGCTAGTTATATAGAAACCAATGTTAATGTTAACATTCAACTGCTAGCCACTGCTAACGCTAGCTTCTACTAGATACGTTAGCTAGTGCGCAAATCAAACGATTTAACAACAGGAGAGTAAGAGTTACCAAGCCCGATATTACGGTTAGCTAGCTAACAAGAACAACACTAAACGCAACAGCACAGAAATTCAACCTCTCTGTTCAATTCTGTCACACTTTGAAACGCAACTTGTTCGCAACTGTTGCCCAAGACCTCCAATATGGCCGCCAGAGGGGTGTGTTATGTCACCTGAAAGCCTCTATAGACATGCTGTTTGAAGCTAACGGCGACTTAACGGGTGGTTCTACTTTGTCGTCCTGTGCCGACTCCAGCTGGCTCCCACCCCCTTTTTAGTGTAGATTGTAAAACACTAACCATGTCTGAATGTATTGCTGAGCACTCGGTGTGAACGCCACAGAAATATAATGTGGGAGGTGGTTATGAGAGAGTAATAATATTGGAGCTGTACCACACTTGCGGTATCTATTTATCTTCAGAGTCCTGAATGTGTATATTGTGTACATACAAAGAGTTTAACAAAAAGAAAACTGTACGGAAAATACATAGAGTACTTAGATTTGACCTATGTTGCAATGATTTTCCTGTGTAAAGACTTTGGCTACCGATTTTTAAAAAGGGGATGGGGTTTTTGCTTTGGGGTTGTACAGTGTATTGTATGCTTTTCTCCCTCACAGTCTCTGTGACTATATGAAAAAAAACTACTCTGTCTATTTTATTATAGCGATCTCTTTGCCTTGTCGACACACTTTACCTAATGGCATATGCAATAGTGACATGAATACGATCTAGTTTACAACCGTGGAACCAAATGTAACATTGCATCGGTGATATTGTTTGTACATTTTCTTGTTTCGTTTTCATGAAGAGAGGAAGCTATTTTGCTCTTTGTATATTTCTCTTTCTGCCAACTTCTGTTTTGTTTTTTTTGTCGCTGGAGACTCCGGTCTCGACATGTGTGACAGCGCTTTCCCCCCCATCTCTCTGTACATGGACAGATTCTTTTTTTTTTTGCAGATCGGTCTCGGATCGACTCGGTTTTCGAATGTGTCGTCGTCTTCCATTGTACATAGTTCAATATACTGTTTATTGTGATGCTCACAAGAGATGATTATGATGATTTCAAATTTTCCGGTAGTAAAGTATTGCTTTTGTCTGTGTTGACTATGGATAGCAACCTGCAGAAATAAATGAATTTATTTAAAGAGGTACAACTTGGTCTGAATTGCTTTATTTCCACAATAGTGTGACAAGAAGATATGAAGAACCTCTCCCTACCCCCCTCACTCCAATATGAAAATATGAATGAAAACTATAAATGGAAACTTTATTAACTCCCATGTGGAATTTGGGGTGTTTTCAGCAGCATAATTAAGACAAAAATAGAGAATAAACACAAAATAAGGATAAAAACAGATTATAATGAGTCATTTAGTGGTAAATAAAAAGAAGGGTAAACTATGACTTTCAGTTGGTGATCATCATAAGGCAAACAACCACTAATAGAAACAAAAATTAGTTATAGCTTTCAGAAAAGCATTGTAATTTCCCCCTTAAAAGACCCTATCTTCATATAACTTATATCAGTTTGATACCACTTACTATGATATATACTATGAATTTACCTCATAAAGATTTAGGTGGGTTTATCCTCCAATACACCCCTGATTATATCACAAAAACACTCCAAATCCCATCATCCCCCTCTTCTTCTCCCTCTCCCATGGGATCCTAATGCGTTTGGCACCGGGACAAATAGCTTCCTGCTCGCGGGTCGAAAGAGTCGGAGATCCCACCTCCCGTTTCCGGGTGGAGAGCGAGGCGCTGAACTCTCCGGCCCGGCGCGCTCTCCCTCTGCTGCTGTTTTTACTTCAGACGGAGACCGTGGCAGGAAGCTCATATCGAGCCAACGACTTCCCGCCAAGCCACACGCGTCTGGACACAGGGCTGCACGGAGTCACAGTCAGGAGGTCAGGAGGTTCAAACGTGGAGTAAACAAGACGTATCATCTCTCTCTCTCTCTCTCTCTCTCTCTCTCTCTCTCACACACACACACGCTCAGATGTGCATACGCTGACGCTGTCACATTGGAACCTTTCATTTCTTTCCCCCGCACTCCTCTATGATCGTTCCTTCTATTGTCCAGGTGATGTGAATTTGACCCAGGTCACACAAGTGGTCACAACATCTAGGCATCGAGGCTTATTCTACTCTTGCACACATTCTAAGTCACTCTGGATGTCAGCTAAATGCCTAAAATATACATGGAAATGAGTTGAGAAACCAGTTTTACGCCTGTGCATTTTTCAACAATTGCTTTTGTATAGGTTTAAAAGGCCTTAGGCTCATGGAATTTAAACCCAAGATGTAAAGGATCATGGAAAAATTTGGTAACACTTTACCTGAAGTGCACTATGATGCATTGCAAGCAGATTATAAACCCATTAGAAGCAGAGATTAACTTTTTTCTTACAATATAATCATTAGACAAACATCAGAAAATTGCATTTAATTTGATGTCAAGTAACTCATTTGAATGCCTTTAAAGGCATTTTGACCAAAAATCTGACTGCTAAATTCCATATTTTGATTATTTGCCCTTAGGGGTTCAGTTTAGCACACTGTATTTCATATTGATTAATAATTCTGCTCATACTCCCTCATACCTACAAACATTTCTCATGTAAATGTGTATCTTTTGTTTCAATCTTGCTGCTGAAGGGAAGGAGAACTGAGTTACATTCTGCCATTTCCATCCCCCTGTTTTTCTCCACACTGTGCATTGTGTTCATTATATCATGCTGTGTTATCCTACACTCACAATATGCTTATAAGGCATTTAGAATGCCTTATAAGCACCACTTCATGTAAAGCGTCATCAAACGTCCAAGGGAAAACCACCAAAATTGTTGTTTTTTTTGCACGACAGAATATGCACATATGCACACACACACTCACTCACACACACAAGCAGCCACTACAGGCATACCTCCAGCTCGTGTGTATTAATTAGCGGTATGACACTGTCAGTGGGGCTCTGCTCTGCTCTGCTGCCAGGCAGAAACCCAGCCTTACATAAGAACCAAACCCGCCACTACAGGAGGGACACAGTGTTCCTCGCCCCTTCTCTGTGCTGACTGAAAAAAAAACAACCACGAAAAAAAAGAAAAAAAAACACAAAAAAAAGGCTCTTTTTCTTTAAGGGGTTCTGCATGGGCGCATTTCTGCTCCCAAGGCAAATCTCTGGAGAAGAATAGAATAACAGCGGGCTTTGTTGCGTTAGGTTTTTTTTTTTGTTGTGGCTGTTTGTCTCGCTCCACAAAAAGGACGGCTTGCTAAATGAAGTGTGTCAGGGAAGTGATTCTCCTGGGCCTGCGCAACAGCAGTTTGAAGGTTCCTGAAATACTGTATATGGCATGAAAGGGATGATTAGTCACTGTTGCTTTGAAGAATTAGTGTGTGTGGTTGTGTGTGTGTGTGTGCGAGGGGGTTGATGTCTATCTGGTCTATTTCTGGATGCCCCCAATACATCTCAAACCTTGAATCACATGCTTGCCCACACGCGCATACTGTAAATACACACACACACATACAAGCGAGCACTCATGATGGCTCTGATGCTGGGGTTATCCCATCTTCATCTTTATATCATTATATGGTTGATGATTTTTTTTTCCAACAAGTGACATTCCTCCGTTTGTAGAAGCCCCCAGTATCAGGAAATCTCCAGTTTACAGCGGCATCAAGTGACATGTATTAGCCTACTTCCTAAAGCGGATCATGTAGAAATAGTTAAAAAGGCATGCCGTTAACCTAATAAGTGGCAAAGAGCGGCACATGCTAGATTTGTTGATTCAATTATGCATAGGCACGTGCAACACACACACACACAGCTAGATATATCTTCAAATAGTTTGGCCATCACTGTAAAGTTGGACTCAACAGGGCAATATTTCTCTTTTTTTCCACATTCATACAAAGTGAATCAGTATTCTGGTAGGATTTTCTGGAGTGAGGAAGACTCACTGGAGACTGACACCATGTTCTGTTAAGACTTAAAGCAGAATACCAATGAATTGCAGCTTTGAAATGTGTTATTCCTATTCCCAGGGACAGTTCAGAAAGCATTTGAAAGTATTTACTATTGTTTCACATCATGAGGGATGAGAAGGAGGAGTCTGTCCTGCCCCCAGCTCCATACACAATGACCTGGAATAGATGGCAAATGTGGCATTACCAAGGGTGATTTTTCAGTCATTTGTAGGCTTAAATATTCAGTGTGAAAACTATTAGCATTACTTAACAACATAAGTAACAACATAGTGCTTAAGTAACAACATAGCGCAACAAAACAGCATAACACAACGTAGCGTAACACAACATAGCATAACACAACATAGCAAAACACAACGTAGCGTAATGTAATGTAACATAACATGAGATAACAACATGACATGACATGATGTGACATGGCGTAACGTGACATGACTAACCCTAAGCCATAACATATCATAGCATAACGTAGCGTAACATAATGTAGCGTAGTGCACACATCATAGCGCAACACATTGTAGCACAACACATTGTAGCACAACACATTGTAGCACAACACATTGTAGCGCAACACATCGTAGCGTAACACATCGTAACACCGTGGCGTAACACCATAGCGTAACACCGTAGCGTAACACCGTAGCATAACATTGTAGCGTAACATCATAGCGTAACACATCGTAACATCGTAGCGTAACACATCGTAGCGTAACACATCGTAGCGTAACACATCGTAACATCGTAGCGTAACACATCGTAGCGTAACACATCGTAACATCGTAGCGTAACACATCGTAGCGTAACACATCGTAGCGTAACACATCGTAGCGCAACACATCGTAGCATAACACACCCTAGCGTAACACAATGATAAGATAATATGAGATAAGATAACATAACATAACATCATGATGTGATGTGACCTAACGTGACATAACTAACCCTAACCGATAACATAGCATAACATAACATAGCATGATGTGACATGATGTGAAGTGATGCAGCGCAACTCAACACAATGCAAAGCAAAGCAACGCAGCGTAATGTAACATGACATGACATGACTAACTCTAACACCTAACATACCAGAACATATTATAGCATATCATAAAGCCATTTGCTGGATGCTTTAATCCTCACAGTATCATGAATGCATACATTTTGGGTGAGGAAGAACCTGATGCTTGGTCTTTCCACTGGGTTTGATGGAGCGCCTCCATCGGTGCCATGCCATTGTTCCGATGGCCCATTATTCCGAAACCCCAATAGTCCGAAAACTCCATGCCTGGCTCCATCCACGACCGTGGCTTCTGACAGCCTTGACCGTAAGCTTGCTCTAACCCTAACCTCAGTGACCCCATGCCTCAACCCAACCACCTCCGGGATAACGGGCTGTTGGATAAATGGGCAGTCCCCCCTCCATTGGGAATCAAACCCCTAACCCTTGGCATTGTTAGTGCCTTGATCTACCAAATGAGCTGCAGAGGACCACTGAACTGGAAATAATTATGAGTTTTTAAATTGATCGGCGCTTCCCCTTTAAAGCGCGGACTCGATGCACCCGCTGTATGTTGGAACAGTATGTGCGGTATGCGCTGTAGATTACAAGCATGTGAGTGGGTGCTTGTGGGGCCAATAGCTGCTACTTTGGCAACATCCTCCGCCCTGAGCTCCAGTGGGTCTCCCTGCCAGCTTGCTGCTGCGCTGCTGCTCAGAGGGGATTGGGAGTCGCTGGCCCCATTATTTCTCCCTGAATCAGCCTAAGGAGGGTTTCAGCCGGGCTCATTGAACTCCACCATGCAGCAGCGGGGCGGAGCTGTGACCCACTTACAGTAGCCGGCTCTGGATCAGGACGGAGGAGGAGATGACAGAGACGCACAGCGCTGGTGGTCCCGCATGAAAATGTAACATACTGACATATATTGGAACAATGCCAGGCTAAATAAGATAATAGGAATAGGAAGAATATATATCGCTGTTGTTATGCGATAACCTTGTAACTCCAGTCTTGTTTTAACTCCAGTTGATGTCTATAGGTTGAGAAAAGTCTATCACCCTTGGGCTTATGGCACCCTTTGAAACCCTATTGGATAAACTCAAAAATACACAGTGGTCAAGCTGAAAGCTGGTTCCTTAGTTTCTGAAAAGCTGACATTCTAGAAATACAAGGTTTTCATTGGACAGTGACAATATGGTACTAGTAACATATATGTGCACTAAATAGATTCTTCAAACTCATATTTATTCATATACGTATGTCAAATATATAAAGTGGAACTGGCCAAAATGGATTGATTAAATATGTGTCTGGAATATATTAGGAGTATGCACATACAGAATGTGCATCAAGAGCCAAATTCAGATCAGTCAGTCAGGGTGAGACTCTTCACTGTATGTAATATGTTAGATTTTATGTTTGGTAAAGTTACTGTATACTCCACAGAAGAGATGAAGGCTGCTGATCAACTAAGGAGCCAGAGACCCACATTTAAATAAAGTGATAATTACAGTAAGTCTATGCCATCACCACTAATCCACCCTGGGACTGTGCAGAATCTGTACTTGTTTATGAAACACTGTGTATTGTATTTTTGATATGTGCGTGCTAGGTGTTGGAGAGTTGGAAGCACACAATGCCAAGCATGCTGTAATGCACTGCAGGGAGGCAGCCAGTCACGCTAACGCTGCTGCATGAATTGGGCTAAAGGCTGAGCTGGGTGAGGTGGTGATGAATTTTCTGTGTTGCAGAAACCCACTCACTCTTCAAGTCCTTCCCCAGGAGCAACAGCAGCTTTCTAAGTTACTCAGAGGTCAATAGGTCTCATTAGGAAGCCCTTTTGTATTCAGTGTCTCCTCTCTGAACCTTTAGGCAGTATCATCCATCACCTTCCCATGCCTAACAACGCCTGTCCAGACAGAAAACACACTTGAGGCAGGATCTCAAAGCATGGCTGCATTCTAAAGGTGTAAAGATTGGAAGTATAACCCTATTATTAAAGGGATACCTGGACATTTTTTTTGATCTGTTAGTTTCCTTCACTGAGCTCTTGTCACAATGTGGGTAAGAAGTGATATACGTGATATAAGTTGGTGTGATTGCATAGTGCATTTAACAGTCAATAACATTGTTTATTCTTCAGAGCCACTTGTTTATACCAATAACTGTCACAAACCCATGCAAATGATACTTTTTGTGGATCTTTGGTATTGAAATGCTTGACAATCGCGTCTTTTAGCGAACAGGTTTGTCAGAATACAGATAAAAACAAGACAGGATTGCACATGTGAGTTTATGTATTTGTGGGTGTGTGTGGGTGTGTGTGTGTGTGGTATGTGCACGGAGCGCTCAAGTCTCTACAGCTCTGTATCTCTTGCTTCACGGTGCTCCGACTGTAAACAACTCCACGTGTCTGGGCGGCATGTGGACACCGGAGGACCCGCCCATTGCTCAGAAACACTCCTGCTGTTTACCGCACTGGCAGCGGAGTGGAAGACTCCAGCCTGCCGGGCCACATGCCTTTTTATCAGCCGACACACTCTCGCAGGCAGGTCGTAAACATGTTTTGCAAAGGAGATTCACAGGGAAACTACTGATATAGGATGGTATTCAAGCATCAAACACAAATCAGTCCATAGTTTTGTGTCTCCCCTCTGCTAGTGTGATGTGTCGTGGGCTGAAAAACAAGTTGAAAAATCAATCTCTTGCCTTTCGAGTTGCTGCCTACATCAGCTTACTATTTTGGGTTCAGCTGAAACAGATCCCAGTGACTAAACTGCCCTGCTGGACGCTTTTCTCCTGCTTCTTCTCCATTGCAAAACATGACCTATACCCGCTTACGTCATGCTTGCACGCGCCGCAGCAGACTGGAGTTTTAGTTATACAAACGTTTCTCAGAGGCAGCCGCCGCTCTGGAGGCAGAAACAATCTGATTGGTCGAGTTAAACCTCAGTGGGCGGGGCCTAAAAAGGTTTTCGAGAGGGCAAGTTAGCTAACTGGCAAACTTACGGAAACAAAGGAACTCTGGTCAAAATATAATAAAAAATATAGATGGTATTGACTTCTTTTTTCATTATTCATAGACATTCATAGTCATGGCATTCATGATGTTGAAGGTCAGCAGCTAGCTAACTAGCTTACCGAGATAGCTGTCTAGTTTGAACTTGGAAGGTCAGCTAGGCCAGTGATTCTCAACCTTTTTCACATCAAGGACCCTAATTTAGTCCACATTAGAGCCACAGACCCCCATTTGATGAGATTTTGTCTCTCAGACCCAAATCGGAGAATATTTTTATTATTAGATATGATTTTGTCCAGAATTCTATGACTATTTGTAATGCAGGTAGAGAGACAACAGTGAAACTATGATCAAAATAGTCATTCTTCTACATTCTCTAATTGTGTTAACTTCTTGTCAATTAAATAATGGTTGAGTTTAACAATTCATCAATTTGCTGGGGACCCCCTGGAACCTCCTCAAGGACCCCTGGTGGTCCCCGGACCCCACGTTGAGAACCACTGAGCTAGGCTAACCTAGATAACTTAGTATGGATAGCCTGCGTCTTTTCAGTCTTTTCAGTCAATCTGAAAACCTCTAGCCTTTTTCACTGGGCTTCTTAGCCAGAAACTTACGCTACTTAGCCAGAAAAACTGTGGTTCTTTGGCTCCGCCCACTGAGGTTTAACTCGATTATTTCTGCCTCCAGAGCAGCTCTGATTTCTCCGAATTGCTGCACAATTCATCCACATATTTTCAGATGTTCGTACTTCTTATATTTATATTTATATACTTTTTTAAATAATTTTTTCTTACTTCTGTCTCAGTACGCTCTACTGGTGCTAGTTATTCATATTATGATGTACCTATGTGTGTTTGTGTATGTATGTTCCTGTGTTTATGTATATGGATATGTGTATGTCTGTGTTTGTAGGGATGAATCCAGAGAGAAGCGTGGGATCCTCTGACTGCAGTAGGCTATATGTTTCCCAGCAGGCCTCAGGCTGGACATGTGAGAACATCCAGTCTCTCTGTGTGAACCGGGCCAATGGCACTCTTGGGAAAAGCTTATATGCAAATCCATGCCCTGAAAACAATGGCGTCACCTCTGCTCTGCTTTGCATCTATGGAGCTTGAACCCATTGCCTTTAAGTGTTCGGAGGATGAGGTATTTTTGTCACAACTTTTACTTCACTCTGTTGTAGGCGGGTTAAAAGGGCAACTCTGACGTTTTGAATTTCAGTCCATTATATTTTACACTGGGTATTTGTCATGGTAGCTTGCAGCCATGGGTAGCCACTGGCTTCAGTAAAGAATGCTAACAATGCCAGCAGGCCTTTTATAGGGAAGCTGAAAGATAAACACTTTAGTAACTAACCCTCCCGTGGATCTCCAGGGGATCCACGGGAAAAAGTCTTAAAATAAGTGATCTAAATTTAAGGCCTTAAAAGGTGTCAAAATGTCTTAAATGTCTTAAATCTAGTTATTAGAAGTGTTATTTTTTCACCATGTAATGACAGGTTTCTTTCAGTACCATCTGCATCCCGTCTGCTTTACTAAACAAGATTGGACTTCATGTCCCTTAACATTTAATTTCCTGCTGTCCCTTTTCTTATTCAGCCCATTTATAGTTTATTTCATTAGCTGTGTTCAGTCAGAAATAGGCTGCTTTCTCCAGATTTGCGTCTTCATTTTGGTTTTTAAATTGCTCTTCAATTCAGTTTTGATAAGCAACTCAAGAGTCAACACAAACCAAAGTCAATGCTGTTTATTCTCTAAAAAATTTAAACTGTATTCATATACAGTATATAGACAATATAAAGCCCCAATCTGTAAGTAAAGCATGGTACCCCCTGTTGCCCCACTATGACTTCATTTATGTTTTGATTTGTTTGATTGAGGATACTGTTTCACTATTAAATGTGTGTATTTTTTTCATATTTTCCATCTACAAATCAAACTCTTCAAGACTATATATCAAATGTATGTGGTCAGAAAATCTGGATACTTGTAAATTTGGGGTATGAAAATGGTTGATGTTATTACACTGGATTCATCAAAATGGACTGGAGCCAAGCCACGTCAGTTATGATGTCATGTAATCCATTATTTACCATGAAAGAGCAGACCACAGAGGCATTTGCTTTATCTCGCTTTGCTTCCTCTATACGACACAAAGCTCTCTGAATTCATGGAAAAGCATGGCATAAACACAAAATCCATCACGCACTTTAATCCACACGTGTCGGGAGGCTTCTGCGTGACATCTGAGTTTTAAGCACCGCGGCCCTCGTCACAATCAAAAACCTCATGTGGGCCGCTCAGCCCGTTGACGATGAAACACGCAAGGACAGATTAGGAGTTCCCATGACTTTGATGCACACATGCAGCCATGCACATCCTGCACATCATGCCATAATATCAGCCTGTCCGTGTTATCTGTCTGTGTGTCTGACAAACACAAGTAAAGTCAAATAAATGTAACTTTAGTTGTCTGTTTCTTCTTCTCTGGTGTTCATTCCAGTTAAGAACACATGAAGAAATAGCTGTATATGAGCATCAGGCCAGACTTCATTTTGTTACGCTAGGCTTTCCAAGCATGAGGAACTGCTGGCTATCAGATGTCAACATCAGCCTCCTTATACCCATAATCCCTTGTGTTTTGGGGTTATTTCCTGTAGTTTGTTGAGATTACGCTGTCGCTCCTAATGAACCGCACGCAGTTCTCTTGGAGTTCGCAGTTCTCTCACTAGTGGATATGTTTTTGTGATGAAGCGTGACATGGCACTCATTCATTTACTGGTTTTAGATCTGGGACAACTAATAGTCACAAATAACTGTTTTGACTTGCATGTAGTACCAATTGGGCGGGCTTTGCCACTCCAGCTCAATTCAGATACTGTCTTGCAAGATGCCAATTACAGAAAACTACAATAAATTGACTTTCAAATATTTTCCTGTGATTGGTTAAACTTTCTGTCTCTGGCACTTAACACTTACCAAAACATATTATAAAATGTATTTGCAAATACTACTTAACTCCAAATGAGATATCTGGTATTGTTTGAAATACAATGACATGATATGAAAGTCAAATTAATTTAAGTGATTAGCTTTATTAAGACATCTTCCAGATGCAGTTTATGTATCACTGTATCATTAAATATTTTTCCTGTTTTCCTGTGTAAATGCTTAAATGTTTAAAGGAATAGTTCACCCAAAAATGAAAGAACAGGTCCCCATTGACTTCAGTTGTTTTGGAGAAGGCTGCTACCAAGTTGTGCTGGGAACCTCCCTGTGTGTTATATGGACTAACAAATTTCACCTGTGTTTCATTTGGCTTGAGGGTGAGGAGATGATGACAGAGTTTTCATTTTTGGGTGAACTATTCCTTTAATATTATCCATTGACTGTTGAACAATAACTAAATCAGTTAAAAATTCCTAAAATCATACAGCTTTGTTTTTCATTCTTCTTCTTCTTATTATCATCACATGCTTCAGTTTCTTGCAGGTCTGCGTGGCCGGCTGTGTGTTTGAGTGAAAACACTGGGCTGATGGTAATGAGGCATTAGCTTAAGCCTCTAATGCGGTAGCATGACAGTTTAACATTGAGGGTGGCCCGCAGCACACAACCAATCTGAATCACTGGATTTGGGATGATACTGCTGGTGACCTAAAAGCCACGCAACACACACACACACACACACACACACACACACACACACACATTCACAGACACACACACACACACACACACAGGCATGCACACATAGTTAGATACATCGGTTTGCAGAATGCAACATTTTGATCAGATTCCACACCACTATGTATGAATCTGTATAATAATAATAATAATAATAAAGATAATAAGTATGATTATTATCATTCACACAATACACTCTGTTCATGTGGTTTGACAGACCACAGGCCTACATTCTCTTCTGAAATTGAACCTAATAACCCGTTTCAAACCCCCTGAGATGATCTGCTGAGCTCTACACACACACACACACACACACACACACACACACACACACACACACACACGGCCAATGGTCATTTTAGGTTATTTTATATCTTTGATAGGCTTGATTTGCATATAGAATTTTGCTCAGTTTTTTTTTACCTGTATAGCATTACTTCAATACAGTGTAAATATGAAATGCTGTAAAAAATATTAAATATTAGAATAAGGTAGTGAGGTAGTGTATGAAAGCACCAATCCAAGCCTCCATTAGAAGCCTAGTGCACAGTCTAGAAGGGCCTGAGAAACATAGAGATATATATATACTGTATAGAGGGCCGTCCCTCTGGTTTTGGCCCAAATTCAAATCTGGCTTTCTCCCCCTATACATTCCTCTAATCTCATCTCTGTAAATCTATTAGCTAGATTATTGGCTACTGCATCTGTAAAGCAGGGCTCTGAAACTGGCACCATTGCTGCCTTTCTGTTACCAGGAAGAGTGTGTTGAATGAGTGAATGATTTCATGCCTATCCACATGATCCCGTCTTAAAGCCCTGTTTTATAAACTTGCTTTCTGAAGCCCTTTGTTTTTATTTATTATTTACAAATTGTAGGCTATGTAATTTCTTGGTTTTATGGAATGTCTTTTTTTCTCTTTTTACTTGTAAAGTGCTTTGTAAACTTTTTGGAAAGCTAGCAATGGAGATGCAGTACTTTATTATTTATTTATTTATTTTTGATGTATTTGTTATAAATGAAAACATTGTTTTTTGTATTGTACTATTATTATTGTTGTTGTTGTTATAATTATTTTATTTATTTTCTAATTATTATTGTTATTATTTTTATTTTTTATTTTTTATTATTGCTATTATTTACACAGGTCATAGAAAGGTGAACAGTTCCTATTCAGTGAGAAGAATCATAATTAAAACCTCATCGATTTTATATATACTGTATATACATATACATATATATAGATATAGATATAGATATGCATTTATATCATGACAGTAAAAGCCTTCAATTTCCTAGTAATTTCATTCCATTATTTTTCCTGAAGCACACATGGTTGTTAGACTTGCTTTATGTCAGCAGGAGTGTTTTTTTTAGCTCCTCACGCTCTGTACCTGTTGATGTGTGTTTTATGTGTACTGCACATGTAAAGGACATTGCTTTTTCACCTGGTACTTGTGAAGCTGTGCACCTCACATGTGCCACAGGCTTGTTGAATGTGGCACTCCTGCGCCACCTTTCAGAAAAGACTTTATAGAAATGCATTTTTAGGTTTTGTCCAGATCAGCTTCAACATACGTACATTCACTTAAGGACAATTCAGATAGTAGGGATGGGACGATATATTGAAATTCAATACATCGCGATACAAAAATGTGACAATACGTATCATGGGGCAGAAAAATGAATCACGAAATTAGTTCCATTTTATTCTACTGTAGTAATCACAAATGAGACTCTTGACCATCACAGTTTCACAAGCTCTCCATCCAAATTATATTATTTGCACTTTGTCATGACATTTTGAAAATTGTTGTTTACATTCTAGCAAGCCAATGCCATCGCTAGAAAGATTTGTGTCTCAGAAATAAACAGAATTCTGCACAGTCAGACTTTGTTGTCATTGAACTTTTATTTATTACATCTAAATCATACTTGACTCAGGCCTGATGTGAACCCTTGGCATTCCAGCCGACCAAAGTGAGCGCTGAGCATCCTCAATACTGTCGGTTTGATATTAACTGTGACACCTTTCCTACATTATGCCTCTGTCGGCGCTGAATAACGGCGTGGGAAGGAGAAAATGAGATGCTAATGCTTCGGATTTGCTCAGTTGGAACATAATGAAAGATTTTCCTCTGACATCCAAGTCGATTTACAGGCCGAGGATTCTGCACTGCACTAGAATACATTATCTGAAACACTTCTTCTTCTTCTACAATTTCAATTGTTCAAAAAAAATCAAGACCGTACAAGGGTTTTCTGGAACATATATGTCTGATATTCCGCATGTTTCGTGCCTCAAGTGCGGTTTACTGTACTGTAGTGGTAATAAACTAAAGGCATGCTTACAGTACTTCTTGATTACTGAGCTTTCTAACCTATATAACTTTTAATGACAGCTTGTGTTTGTATGCATGTAGGTCAATGAAAATCAGACCTGCTTCTCCTTCCAGCATCTGGTTTCACAGTGGAGCGGCTGCCTCGTTGTTTTTGACCTTAGTCCCGCTGAATGTTTACCTGCTGAGTGGAATGCGGGGTTATGTAAGGCTTAATCTATCAGAAAGTACATGTTCTTCTGTTACCTGGGCCATAGGGCAGCACACACACACACAAACACACACACACACGCATGTACACACTGACTCACAAAGACAAACAGTTTAGCCTTTCTGGTGTCACGCACATTCCCACACAAACCGGGCGCAAATAAAGAAACATAACTCTGTGTACACATTGCTAAGCTTTATGACACACACACACACACACACACACACTCTGACACATGCATGTGTTAAGGTTTTACATTTTACACCCCGCCTGAGCTCAGTATGTCCTGACGCGCGCACTTTTACGAGCAATAACCAGGCTTTTTTACGGTCACACACCAAAGATAAAGGCCCACTCAGCTTACGCATGCTGAACACACACACACACACACACACACACACACACCTCAGGGAGTGTTTACCAGTCTGGGTTTGTTGCCCTTATAGAGCCTGCTCCATCTCCATGTCATTCTATGGAAATTTCCCACTCCGCTGAACATGTTTCCGCTGCATGTTTGTGTTATTGACGCATGGATGAGGTCAGTATCCCCCCCCCCATGAACATATCAGCTCTGTGGTTTGTGCCCCACCGTCTCTGCATCTTTAATTGTACAATGCAGTAAAAGATGCAAGTATAAGGATATGTAAAGTACTGTATGTTCTAATGGAACTCTGCATATGAAGCAAAAAGACTGCCGCACATACATATATCAACCTGTGCAACTTTTACTGCATTGCAACCTTTTTTCTCCCATTCCAACCTGCATTACATATCCTTACACTTGAGATACAGTATATGCAGTGCATTTTGTAAAAAAAAACAAATCGTTACTTGAAATGTATCCTTCATATTGCTGTTGTCATGTGAAAACCTCATAACTCCAGTGATTTTTGGTTTTAAATTCAATGATTACATGGTTCTGTATGGCTTGAGGAAAATCTACAACCCTTGGTGCTTATGAAACCCTTTCAAAACCCATTGGATGAGCTCAGAAATGCATTGCGGTCAATCTGAAAACAAGGCTGTCTTTCTTTGCTCCTGAAAAGTTGACATATGGGAGAGGTTGGAAAGACTGTTTTCACCTGACAGCAATGCTGGAGGTTCCAGGTTTATTTTTTAAGATTATTTTTAAGGCATTTCTGCTTTATTGGACCATGCAAGGTCTTGAGTTACCTAGCATCCTCTGGACTGTGATGGGTCGGATTCCTGCCACAAAGGAGGGCAGCAGTGTTAGCAACTGCCTCCCGTACGCTCTATATGAACTTTTCACCAGTGGCCGTCTCCAGACCTTTGCTCCCAGGTCCAATCCTATTAGCGGGAATAGGTTAGAGCCTATAGGAGTCTTACTCAGCGGTACACCAGCACCCATCGAAGCCAGGTCATAGCAGGGGCATGTTTGCGTGCGCGGCCTCCAAGTAAATCGGCCGTCAAACATGCCAGCCACCGGGGCTAAAGCTTAGAGAACAGGGACAGAGTCGACGGAGACACACATTCAGAGAGGCTTAATGGAGGGTGGCGGCACGCAACACTACAGCGCTCAAAAACCCCTGACGTCCAAATCCAGCAAACGGCCCTGAGAGAGTGAGACCCACATAAACCCGCCGCTGTCCCCAAACAAGTTGTGCAAACAAGCTGCCCGAATGAAGCCAAGATCCAAGCTCCAGACTCCCCTGGAATAAACAGAGTCGCCTCACAAAAGAGAAGCCTGTAGCCGGGGTGCAGCTTTTGAATTAAGAATGCTGGACCAAGCTCAACACACAAAACCATTTCAAATTCTTCAACAACATCTTAATTTTCATTGCCAGTGGGCTGTAAACAGTGCAGCATTTCACAGGTTTGACCTTTCACTGCTTACACAACAGTTCAATATGACGTGTCTGCATGTATTATGAAAAGAGCTGTTAGATGGCTGTTTAGGGGTCAACTTCCAACGCTCTGTTTGTCTAACAAAATGTGAACCAACTGCGCGTTTATATCATTCTACGCAGATGATAAAAGGTTTTAGACTGCAGAGCTTATCGGTATCAAAACAGCCAAAATCTAGCAAACACATTTACAGGCAGGACATTTTTCCTTCTGTCCAAAATCAAAGTCATGTTGCGTTGTTCAAACTTTGAACTTATCACATTCTCCTCTGTGTTTTTCCACAGCAGGTGATTTCTCCACTCCCCAACCGACCTGTGCGAGAAGCAAGAAAAACTGGCCTGACTCATTGGTGTGTATGCCGATCAAGAAATGCGAACACATTTGACACATGCCACTCAAGAGAGAGAGGATGGCCAAATCACGTCATAGGGAAAAGAAGTTAGATATGAGCTTTGTGCTTGCTGCTTCATGTCAGTTTTCAGGTGGTTAATACTACTTTCGGACTCGAGGTTCGACGATGAGTTCCAATTTCTCCAACTTTCTAAATTCTGATGTCATCAACAAGCAAATACCTGCGGTCAAGTGTAGGGAATGATATATTAATTTCAAACTTTAAAACAAAATGAATCATTCTCATCGCAGAAGTCATTTTGTGATCACAGCTCTTAAAATGCCATGGCAGGACACAACTATTTGCAGGATTTTGTCATTTGTGGTTGACATTGCAATGCTTGGTTTGCTGTAAATATGAGCTCAAATGCATCATCACTAAGTGCATGTGTGTTAAGTGTGGAAAAAGCTGATCAGGTGCAACCAAAATCTACAGAAAACTGGAGAAGACAGGGAAAATGCGAATTATTCATTGATGATTTTACATATCATGGGCTTGGACGTGCACGATCTTGCACGAAATCCGGTCAACTCTCTTCCCGGCGCTTCCTCTTTGACGGAGAACAATGCCGCCGCGTCCTGCCCCAGTTCACCGAGTCCAACCGGAGAGCGGGCTGTCAGCTCTCTGGCTCTCACATGGCCAATGTTTGTTTACAATTAACCAGATTGTAGTTGCTCTAGTTGCTAATTGGATTGCGGAGAGTGCCAAGTGTCTCAGATTGGCACCGCTCGCCGAGGGCCAGCGATGAGCTTAAGGGATGATCACAGAATGCCGGCTTGGAGGAAACAAAACCCGAGCAAATCACGGAGGGAGCATATAGCTGATTTACTGATGGTCCCACTGCGCACGCTAAATGCTTTGTTGAAGAAATCGATTCCGCCTAGTCGTTAAGGTTTCAAAGAACCGTAAATTATCTGAATTGATGCCCTTGTGGTGAAACAGCAGCAGGATTGTATGTTTAAAAGGATTATTTCCTTCCCTCAGGAAGTTTCAGTCAGACAATAAATAGATGAATAAAGGCCTGAGGAATGACCTGGCTGGAATGTAACCACAAGCCGGTTCAGCTGCATGCCCCATTAAACAGTATTTAGCATCAAACTTCTCCGCTACTGCTTTGGCACCATTCCGTGGTCAGGGTTTGACCCGCGTATCCAACAACATGTCACATTCCATCAGAACATTGCAACGTCATTAATTTGATTGTTATATAATGAGTTGTTTTTGAGCGGAGCGACATATCTTAAAGCAGAGCCGGTGATAGCAAATCAGTTTTCAGGTTGCGTAAGAGGGTGCTGTCTTGTTGTGTTCTTTCCTGGTTGCTGACCTGCTTTCAAAGTGCGTGTGTGTGTGTGTATGCGTGTGTGTGTGTTTAGCTTCTGATGTTACACTGCTACAGTAAGTGAAGGTGACTCTGTCCAGTGGGTGATGTTTTCGAGTGAAGGTCAGGAGAGGTGTAGTTATCACTCGGAGAGCCCTATCACTCACCCACTTCAAAGAAAGCACTCCGATAATGAGAGCGGCCAGACGGCAACGGATAACAAACACAGCTATCACGATGTCCAAAATACGGCGTGATCGATAACATGGCCTTACTGGAAGAGGAGCTGGGGGAAATAAATGCCTACAGTGTACAGTTGCCCCACCCAACAGCAACTGCATGCTTCAGACAGACTTTATATCAGAAAACAGGGGCACTCTAAGTGAAGTAGGAGGCATCATAATTGCATTTGAAGTGTATTATAATAGTGTATATGTGCTATTCTTAAATTGTAATCATTACAATATAATCTGGAGACTCTAACTTGCCCATAGGTATGGATGTAAGTGAGAGATTGTCTATCTGTGCTAATGAACAATACATTTTTACATAAAATGAATGCATATTACAACACATTATGACATGATTGTATTTGCAATTTCAGTTTAGCTATACAGAAAGTATTCCCATCCTATAGCATATTGTATCATATTCTAATTAATGACAGTTATTATTATGCCTTATAATCAGTGATATAAATATTTTCAGAATAGTATTAATTTATGTTTTATTTTCTTGGAAAGACCCTATTATCATGTAACATATCTCAGTCTATGAAATTATATCTTTATATCATTAATATTGTAATTCGATTTAGTATAATATCAAGATTTGTATTAGAAAAATATTGGTTGTGTATGTGTATACAATCCCTATATGCTCTATTTGCTGTATTCTTATTTATTATATCCTATTCTTCTTGTATCCTAGTTTTATGTAATCTAAAAAAAAATCTGGATAAAGTCTATTTGAAAAAGTGGAGAACTGAGTTTAGGCGGGTTTCCCATCCATGACATCCCTGCTTCTAATTCTTCAGGAGAAACACCTGAAGTGACGTGTTGCTATGACATCTACTACCACAAACGTGGGAACTTATGGCACCGAGAGACACTTTGGATAAAAGCCTCCTCCTTATGGTATAGGATGTTTATTTAGGAAACAAGTAAATCGGGTTTGTATATGACAGTGAGCTGACTGACTTGACAGCAACTCTAATCTAGTCCCAGTTGTCACATATACTGCAGCTCGATGGTAACTTTAAGCAGGTTGGGGAGTAACATAGACATAAAATGGGATTTAAGTCATTTGACCACAAAAAATGGAAACTGTAATCTGCTACGGTTACACCAAAAAGTAAGTAATCACATTACAGTTACTCAGAATAACTGTGTTTAGTACCTTTCAGTAATGTTTGAAGGAGAGATTATCAAGATGATAGATTTTAGAGGAAAAGACATCCAAAATTAAGTCAAAGTAACATTACGTTCCCGAATTTGCAAACGCAGCCAAATTGACGGACAACAAATCCACCATTCACCATTCATTTTCACTATTAGAAAAACAAGAAAAATCCCATGCTGGAAAATTGTTGTAACATTTCTGAAAACATACTCCACTGTGCAATGCAATGTCAGTTTGATTGGATTTGGTTGCTATAAACACATGTTGGCTCATTATTTGGCTAGCAAGCTAAGCTAGACTCCTTATCCAGGAAGCCATATACTGTATGTTTTTGGTGAAAAGAGCTTTTAATGTTGTTGGCATACTAATGTCAGCTAGCACATCTAATCTATTCACCTAATGCATATAAAACTGGTATTAAAATAAGGGTTTGGCCTAAAGCTGAACCCACTGTGTGGTTCTGACTTTTTGGGAGTTTGTCACATTGGTCTCCTTATCCAGTATGTGATGAGAGGATTGGCATCAAAATTATCTCTGTGTCTCCAGTCGATAGCTCTGTCCTGTGTGCACTATATCACTTTATCATAAGTTAATCTTTTTTTTTTTTTTATTCTATGGCCTGTAGATTCACAGCTTCTGAAAACAAAATCACAATCTTCATCATTAGCTTAGTTCCTTACGAATCAACAGTACTAGCTGCCTGGCTAACGCTCACGCCCGTTGTAAACAAAACAAGTTACACTCAAAGTCTTGCAGAAAAGGAAAACCTCTGCCGTTGAAAGTGCATTCTTTTTGTCAAATTTTAAGTCTTAATTTACTGATCATTTAACAAGCGTGGCATGTTTAGACACACTTTTCTCTTTTAGGATAATGCTACGATTACTGAACATGCTGTATGCTAAAGCGCTAGCATGCACACCAGACAGAGCTATCTACTGGACTCACAGAGATGATTTTGGTGCCAGTCCTCTTTTGAAGGCCCACACCATTATCAGAATTTTTGTGTCGATATTCAGTGTCTTTAAATTTTTATGCCCATTTCTATTGCAAGTGACCATCCCAGTGATGGGACACTAAAACTCTCCTTTGAAACTCAGGATAATGAAATGATTTTAGTGTTAGCAACTCTTTAAGGCAGCAGTAGACGCCACTGACCGATATCCGATATTTAATAAAAGCCCAATATCGGCCCCTTATGTCTGCAAACTGATAAATCAGTCTAACCCTAATTATAATTAGGGTTGCAAAGGGGTGGAAAATTTCCGGTAAATTTCCGGAAAGTTTCCGGTAAATTTCCATGGGAAGTTAAGCTGGGGAATTTTGGAAATATTCCAAATTGGAAACTTTCCATGGGAATTATGGGAATTTATGGGAATTTATGGGAATTAATGGGAATTTATGGGAATTAACTGGGAATTGAGGGTAATTTAATGGAAAGGTATCATATCCAAGCATAAATATTTGTTTTGTTATAAGCAGACATCCATCCAAAATAATACAATTAAAACAGATTTATTTGTAAGTAGAACTTTATCAAGTGTTAAATATTTTATTGAACAATCAATTCTTTCATTGAAGAACAAAAACATGAATGTTGAGTTAAATATTACTCATCCCCCCGACCCAACCCATTCAAAAATTAACAAAACTGCACCCCCCCATCCAAAAATCCCAACAAAGTCCCATTCAAAATGTTAAATGAAAAGAGCCCCTCTCTCTCCAAAAAAGTCCCATTCAACATGCAAATAAAAAAGCATCTTCCCGTGGTCTCAACAGCCCTGCAGTAAGCAGTGTGCTATGTGTGCATGTGATTGAGGAATAGCATAGATATTCAACTGTACTTGCATGATATCTGGTTGTTTTAGTCAGGATTATGCTAAAATATATTTTCCCCAACTATATTTAAGTTCCCTATTAAGAGCATACCTTCAATTTAGTAAATTCCTGGTTTATTCCCGTTTATTCCCATAAATTCCCGTTAATTCCCATAAATTCCCATTAATTCCCATGGAAAGTTTCCAACTTTGAAAATTCCCGGAATTTTGCAACCCTAATTATAATGCACTTCTGCCTTTCCTTCGACTGTCTTTAGTCGACTGCCTTGGGCCCCGGCAGCCAGAGGGCCCCACAGAAGACAAGAATAGAACTAATGTAAACTTATTTTTAATCAATATAAAAGAAATGTACACCCCTGTCTTTGTTACAATAAATGATTTCAATCTTGAGTCACCCCCCCCCCCCTTTCCAATAACTCAGGCTATAGTGGGCTATTCTGTATCTAGTGTGATTTTTTGCCACTTTAAGCTCATTTTGCTTGCTACTACATCAGTATCTGAGAGAGAAGTAACACAAAAAAAGATACGCCCTTGCATGCATACTTTTCTCAGCCCCAGCTTGAAGGTAATATATATAGAAAGGATGGATTAAAATGGGAGAGAGTCGGGATTCGGGGGGGCCCCTTGCTTGCCTTTGCCTAGGGCCCCCAAATCACTGAGTCCGCCCCTGCTTTTAGACATTCACGTCCCGTCCAACACTGGCCTTCTACGGGAGTCCATCTGCTTCACTCCCCTGCTCCGGGAGCTTTTATACCACGTGTTAAGAGTCACTGAAGGGCCGCTGCACTACGGTGACCTCTTGACCCCTCCGCTATGATACCGCATGAGTAACTGCACGGGGCCACCTAGCTCTGCAGTCGGCGTGAGGCTCGCAGAGGTGACGAAAAGCGAGAGCAGTCGGGGGGATTTCATCGGAAACGCACTTCCATAACGGGAGAAGAGAGAGGAGAGGAAGAGAGAGATGTTATGACACAGCATGTTATGACAGAGTGAGAGAGAGAGAGAGACAGGGAGAGAGAGAGAGAGACAGCAATTAAACAAGTAACAAAAGGGGGACAGATCGCAGCGTGGAATGGCAGCGGCGTGTGAAGCCGATCTAATTTTAGTAGAAGGTCGCCGGGTGCCGTCTGGCCCGGCCCTGCCAGTTGAAAACGAGCGGCACAATGGGTGGGGGGGGGGGGGGGGTAAACATTTTGTGTTATGTGTCTGGATATTACGTGAACAGGATCTCCCTGTCCCCATCTCCCCCTGACATTTTGTGTAAGATTACGCGGTTGAAGAGTTCAATCGCGTCTCGAATAAAAAAAAAAAAACGGCTTTGGCAAGTTCACTGCATTCTTTTTTCTTTTTTTTTTTTTTCTTGCTGTGTTTATACAACAACTGCTGGGAACACACATGAGGTGCTGTACTGTACATGCGGGATCTGTAACGAATGTATGTCAGCGTCTGCCTGCGGGCCGGCGGCGGGCAGCTGGTGTGCCGTCACCTATTCAGACTCCAAAAATACACTATTTATCTCCTCCTTTGTGATCGGTATAGATTTCATAAGGGAGATCAATAAGGGTTTTTTTTTTACTACTTCATGAAAACAGGAAGTGTCCCTGTTATCTTGCACATTCAGTGCACATAACGCGGGTGTTTTCTCAGCCAGCCAATCAGGAGGAGCGGAGGCGGCGTTGGCGTCGCTTCCGAAAAGACGCGCATCATCATCATCATCATCACCATCACCGACAAGTCTCCCCCCCCCCGAATGCGGAGGCTGATGCGGCTTAATCATCGGGCCACCTCATCCCGGTGGCTCTTAGGTCCGTTACTCAGCTCATTCTCTCGCTTTCCCTCCGCCGCCTCCGTGCCAAAATCACACCGACACCGCTAACGCCCTCCTCCTCCTCCCTCCTCCACCTCCTCCCTCCTCGGTCCCCGGTGCAAGCTGATGCATGCCACGGAAGCAGTGACGTCACTTGTTTACCGTCTTGTTAGGTCCGGCCACGCGTTGCAGCGCAGCCGCACATCCAGCGGGGGCTTATGTAACTCTCTCTCTCTCTCTCTCTCTTTCTATCTGCTGCTGCTGCATGAAAGGATGACAGACCCTTTACTGCAGAGGAGAGGGGGTGGGGGGTGGGGGCTGCTCGGCATCACTCACACACACGCACACACACACACACAGGTGCATGCACATACTGTACATGCACATACACACGCAGGTTCAGTCACTGCACTGCATCGTGTGCGGAGTGGAGACGCAGTTGGGTTCACTGCCGGAGCACATAGTAGCTCTAAATGGACCTCCTCCCCCCTCCCTCCTCCTCCTCCTCCTCCTCCACACACACACGTATCCCAGGATCCTCCACTGCAGCAGCAGCAGCAGCAGCAGAGAAGTAAACAACCCTGGCTGGCGTGTGACTCAGGACTCCCCGCTGCCCGCCGCGTCCTCCGCAGATGGAGGTCGCCCCCTGTTGGCAAAGAGGAGCAATTGTATCGCTATTAGAAAAAAACATATTTGGGTTGTTGACAAAGTGAAAGAGGAGCTAGACTCAGTTTTGCATGTTGGATCACAATGAAGTATTTTTTTGGCTTGTTTTAGGTGAGATGCTACTATAAGGCTTTTGTTTTTGTTTTTTTAAATTGCACCTGCACAAGCTTGATTTTCTCTTCTCTCTGTGTTTTAAAGCAGTTTTGTGACGCTCTGTTTATCTCTATAGGGGGAATTGCCTATGCTCTTGCCTCCAGCAGAGGTCAAAGGTCAGGCTCAGCTGCAGAATAGCACCCGGAGCTGGTCGGGATCCAGTGTTTTGCTCAAGGACCCTTCAGCAGACGAAGGGCCAGATGAAAGAACCCTAACCCCTAACCGGCCCGAAGCCAAATTAATGATCAAACTGCATGAATAACGCTGGACTAGACTAATGAATGCCTCCTCCATCAGCAGTGTGTTTGTGTCCTCATCTGGAGGATTCTAGGTTGGTATACAGTACGGGCCTCAGATGTTTCGGATCAGGGAACAGGACATCCTTGGAATGATTTCATATTACTTCACGAGTAATGGCATGTACTCGGCGTTACGCCAGCAACCACCTGGCAGCGTAAATGTCAAAACAAGCTTGTGATGGATTCGAACCGCGGGGTTGAAAGTCATAAATGTCAATTAACTCTCTGTGGCTGTTACCTGAACATACGCAGACCACGACTGAAAGATGCCAAAAGTACCTTTAAAGATGTTTGTCTCTGTCCCACATGGATACATAATTACCAGTAGAGCAAGTATAATGTTCTGATTGCAGTATGTCAATATTTGAAAATCTTCATATGAGAATATAGCCTATGCTTTTTCAGTGGACAAGCTACCGAAATGTACTAAAAAAATCTCAAAACACAGCTAAGGCCAAAGTCTACAAAACCTTTAATTTAACCTTTAATTTAAAGGTTTAAAGGCAGCTAAGTGCTTCGATGGTATTCAGCACGGAATTTATGCTTGAAATTAATTTTCAAGAGTAGGTGCATCACTTCACTAAACCCCAAAGGATTCCCTGCACCTAAAATAATTGGTCAACAAAACTTCCTAACCTGCTTACATTGAAAAAGGGGGACAAATTGGAGTGAAGACTGATATTATATGTTATATGTATGATGTTGTATCTCTAGTGTTTTTATGATCGAAAGATAGAAATGTTCATATTATACATGTTTAGACATTTGTCCTGAATGTTCCCCAAATATATTGTAATTCCCACCCCATTCCACTCAATTTCATTGTCTTTATCAATATTTTCACCATTAGCTTTATTGTAGAGAAAAATAATCTTGTTATTGAGTTATTTGCTTATTAATTAGTGATTGAGGTGATACTACCTGCTACCTGAGGACTGTTAAGTAAGTATGTGCTGCATAATTATTTCAGCATTGTAGTCAAGGGAAACGCCTCTTTATGTGGGCAACAAGTACTGTATACCTTCCCACCACTTATTATTGATACTCACCACACCTCCTCAACCAACAACTCCTTACTGCAGCATTTGAGTATCGCCCTCTGCTGGCGAATGAAAGAACAACAATATTTTGTCTGCAACATAATACATGTACTTTCAAAGGGCATTATGCTAAAATAAATTCAAAATGTGCCACCAAAGATCATCAGTATAAATTGGGCTGTCTTGAAATTTTTAAAGCTGGGCTTCACATCCTCTCGTCATTTGATGAATCTGAAGTCCAAAGAACAGAAATGGGTCAATATTGTACAGGAACTAATGTCAGCTCTTGTTTCCGAGGGAAAGTTTTACATGGAGGCCCATTGTGTACGATGAAGTGTCGAAGTAGCCCGCTATGTCAAGTTTAAAATTCACTACCTTCTCTCTTGACGATACCTAGAGCAAGGTAAGAATGAAATTAGATTTGTTTTAATGTGTAACAAATGTAATATGTAACATTCCTTCACTTCCGGCGTTGGGTTGCTTTCAAAAATAAAAGCGCAATATAAATCATGTTAGCCAGTTAGCCCCGGTACATTCCGTTTCCTCTTGTATATGGAGAAGATAAAACCATCACGTCAAACTCCATTAAAAATGAGAGATTAATGTTGCCTTGTTTATCGGCAAACATACATACATGGCAGAGCATGTCTAGATGCCCCGTGACAACATATGCTTTTATTTTGAAAACAACAAACCGGAACTACCTCCAGACTTCCTTGTAGCTTAACTGTCAGCAATAATGTACACATTAGAACTTGAGGAACAATCGGGTAACAAGGTTTAACCAACGTTAAACGTTTAGTCAGATAAAAAAAAATGTACAGAGGGTTTGAGAAAACAGTTAACCTTACCGTTACAGCTCTAAATACCATTCCTAGGTGTGTGAATTAGCCTGTTTTAGTTAGCTGTATGTTCCTGGGATCTAAACAGCTCCTGTTTTGTTTGAGAACATGTCAGAGCATGTTGAAGTTTGACCTACCTGGACGTTGAATCATCAACTGAAAAATCAAAGTAAGAAAATTGTAATTCTGTATTTCAGTTATTGTAAAGCCAGCTATGTTGCCAAATGGAATTATTACCCATAGTGAAGAAAAAAACCCTAATATATTTTAGAATATACAGTACTGTGCAAAAGTCTTAGGCACATGTAAAAGAAAAAAGTAAAGCGAAGATGCTTTAAAAAATAATTAAATGAAAAGTTTCTAAATATCAAAAAATGTAGGCCACTGTAAAGAGCAATCTACTGATACACTAATGCAATATAAAAACTCTTGGGTGCCTAAGACTTTTGCACAGTACTGTATATTTTAGAGATATGTTTCAAAATATACATAGATATATTTACAAATTGGACAACATGTATTTGCACATGTAGACAAGCATTCAAAATATATTTTGAGTGGTGCTCATGATGAAAATGTTCATTGTAATGCAACAGGAATGTTCACAGGAATAAAGTGTTTATTCAGTGTCCAAAATATATTTTAAATGAATGTCATCTACATTTTTTTTTTTGCAGTATGGGATAGAGGGTGATGATACTTGAGAGGAAAGTTAGCCTAGATAATTTTGCACTAACCAAAGTGTGGGCTGAGAATCTGATGAACTGCTTGTCTTAGGCCTTGTTACCAGGAGGAGGATTCACTCTGTGCTGTAAGCCTACTTGAAAATTGAGTTTATTTTGTATTATATATTAAAACAGGCTTTTTGTATGATTCATTGGGAAATAATTCTATTTTTTGTCTATTCTATTCTTTTGCGAAGGGATGACTGCAAAACTGAGGTTGATGCCTGAAAATAAAAGCTTTGATTTTGCTGATTACTTATAGAAGTCGTGGATAAATAAATGAGTCTAATTGGTATTTTATTTCTTTCTGTATGATTGTTGCTGATTTCAGTTTTGTTTTAAAGTGAATTACCAGTGTTGATATCCTGTGTGGCCACTGGGTTTGTGCTTGGGAATAGGGGGATGCAACTAGGTGGCCTGGAAAAGAGATGTGGCCAGGCCATATCAGTCAGGGCCTTTCTCTGCCCCACCTGGGTCATTGGGTGAATTGTTGTTCCAACTTTTTCAGACTGTTGCTTTTCTGTTTGACATGTACTACAGGTTTCACCATGGAGGGAACATCCAAAAGCGATGCTGCTGGTCAGACCTCTGTTGCTGCTCAGGTTCCGTTCCTTCACCTGTGCACCACGTTAGAAAAAATCCAGAAGTCTAAACTCCGTCCGGAGAAATCCAAGATCCTCGGGGATTTCATTGAGTCATGGAGGAAGTTTCATACCGCTCTCCACAAAGACAACCCCAAAACAACGGACTCTTTCTACCCAGCCATGCGCCTCATAGTTCCTCCTTTTGAACGAGAGCGGCTGGCCTATGGCATCAAAGAGAGCATGTTAGCTAAACTCTACATAGACGTACTAGGCCTCCCAAAGAATGGCCCAGAGGCCAACAAACTGCTGAACTACCGGGCTCCGACCACATCCCAAGGGGAAGCCGGAGACTTCGCTGGCATGGCTTACTTTGTGCTGAAGAAACGGTGCACCAGCCAAGGAAGCCTCAGCATCAAAGAGGTCAATGACTTTCTCGACTCGGTGGCCATCAACAACGCCGGCAAGCAGAAGGACCTCGTGAAGAAGAGCCTCCTGCACCTCATCACCCAGAGCTCGGCCCTGGAGCAGAAGTGGCTCATCCGGATGATTCTGAAGGACATGAAGCTCGGGATCAGCAAGGAAACAGTTCTCCAGGTCTTCCACCCGGATTCCGCTGATCTCTACAACGTCACCACCGACCTGAACAAGGTGTGCCAGCAGCTGCACAACCCTTCCGTGTCCCTCAGTGACGTCTCCATCGGACTCTTCTCTGCCTTCAAGCCCATGCTGGCAGCCGTGGCGAACATCCGGCAAGTGGAGAGACAGATGGGCAACAGCGCATTCTTTATCGAGACCAAGCTGGACGGCGAGCGCATACAGCTGCATAAAGACGGAGATGTGTACAAGTATTTTACCCGGAACTCTTTTGAATACACGCAGCAGTTCGGGGCATCGCCACTTGAGGGCTCGCTGACGCCGTACATCCACAACGTTTTCAAACCCCATGTTGTGAACTGTATCCTTGATGGCGAGATGATGGCGTACAACCCCACCGCGGAGACCTTCATGCAGAAAGGGAGCAAGTTCGACATCAAGAGGCTGATGGATGACTCCGAGCTACAGACGTGCTTCTGCGTGTTCGACGTCTTGTTGGTGAATGACCAGAAGTTTGGCAAGGAGACGCTGAAGAAGCGCGACGAAACCCTTCAGACGGTCTTCACCCCCGTCAAGGGAAGGATAGAGGTGGTGCCGAAGAGCGAGGCCAAAACCATGCAGGAAGTGGTGAATGCCCTCAACGAAGCCATCGACAACAGAGAGGAGGGGATCATGGTGAAGGATCCTTTGTCTATGTACAAACCTGACAAGCGGGGTGAAGGATGGCTGAAAATAAAGCCGGAATATGTGGATGGTTTAATGGATGAGCTTGATCTACTGATCGTTGGCGGCTATTGGGGGAAAGGAAGACGAGGTGGTATGATGTCACATTTCTTATGTGCCGTTGCCGAAGCTCCAAAACCGGATGAGAAGCCCTCAGTCTTCCACACCGTCTGCCGAATCGGCTCGGGGTACACCATGAAGGAATTGTACGATTTGGGTTTAAAGCTAGCCAAGCACTGGAAAGTCTACCGGAAGAACGACCCGCCGGCGTCCATCCTGTGCGGGACGGAGAAGCCAGAGGTCTACATCGAACCCTGCAACTCAGTCATCATCCAGGTCAAGGCGGCTGAGATAGTAGGGAGCGACATGTACAAAACCAACTGCACCCTGCGCTTCCCCAGGATCGAGAGGATCCGCGACGACAAGGAGTGGCACCAGTGCATGACTCTGGCGGAGCTGGATCAGTTCCGCAGCAAGGCGTCCGGGAAGCTTGCCTCGCGACACCTTCTCATCGACGACGACGAACCGGAAAAGAAGAAGCGCAAGGTGCCGGCCAAGCCCAAGAAGGTGGTGGGGATCGTCAACCACTTCAAGCCCCAGGACCTCTCGGGGGTCAAAAAGGAGACGGATATGTTTGAGGATGTGGAGTTCTGCATCCTGAACGGCAGCGAGGATCACCCCAAGGCTGAGCTGGAGAAGGGCGTGGCCAGGTAACATGACATCCTTTGATAAAATTATTTGTTTAGAAATACAAAAAAAAATAGGCTATACGGCATCCTGAGATATAGAGATATAGAGAAAAAAGTATTGTGCATGAAATTCAAAATGGTGGGAAACTGTCAAGACTCAAATTAAAACCAATATGTGCAATGGATTTGTGTTGAGCCATGGAATCTGAGGGAAAAATTATATTATATAAATATTCTTGGCCTTACAGTTTAGGAGTTACTGGCCAAAATGTAAAGTTACACATTATAGCACCACCATCTGCCTGATGTGGTAAAAAAGAAAAAATTGTCTCAGTAGTAGTAAACCAAATTTGTTTACTCTGATATGAAGCATTTCGGAATTATGCCTCCCTTTCTGTTTGTGCGTCTTCGGCATCAACTTCATTCATGCGTGAAGTAGGGCTGGGCAATATATCGATATCATATCGATATCGTGATATGAGACTAGATATCATCTTAGATTTTGGATATCGTAATATCGTGATATGGCATAAGTGTTGTCTTTTCCTGGTTTTAAAGGCTGCATTACAGTAAAGTGATGTCATTTTCTGAACTTACCAGACTGTTCTAGCTGTTCTATTATTTGCCTTTACCCACTTAGTCATTATATCCACATTACTGATGATTATTTATCAAAAATCTCATTGTGTAAATATTTTGTGAAAGCACCAATAGTCATCCCTACAATATTGTCGCAATATCGATATCGAGGTATTTGGTCAAAAATATTGTGATATTTGATTTTGTCCATATCACCCAGCCCTACTTACAACTGAACATTTAGCCCACTTTGTAGAAAATACCGAGATATATATCGTGTATCGCCATTCAGCCTAAAAATACAGAGATATGATTTTTGGTCCATATCGGCCAGCCCTAGCGTGATAGCCAAACAGTTATGAGTAGCAAAAATCTGTGAGAGACATTATCTAGCCAGCTCAATCAGGCTGTGTGTAAATTTTGGTGGAGATTGTGGTCCTCCTACGTAGTCGGGGAGGTTTGAAACCTATCCACCAAATTTGATTGGTCTAGGACGTATCTCTGAGGTACAGTTAAGGTACAGTTAAGGCAGTAAAAGAAGAAGAATAATCTTAACAAGGGGTCCAGCACTGTAAATATTGAATCAAATGTTATTGCGTGATGATGAAAAGTAATTTAAAATGTAAATTATTCTTGTAAGTATCCTACCACAAATAAGTGATTGCCGATGTCATCATCACTACATCAGGTGTGGGGGCATCGTGGTCCAGAACCCAGGACGGGACACCTACTGCGTCATCGCCGGCGTGGAGAACATGCGCGTGAAGAACCTGATCCGGTCCGACCAGCACGACGTGGTGTGGGCCGCCTGGCTGCGGGAGTGCCTGGACCGGAAGGAGGTGGTGCCGTGGCAGCCGCGCCACATGATCCACATGTCGCCCTCCACCCGGGAGCACTTCGCCAAGGAGTACGACGGCTACGGCGACAGCTACTTCGCCGACACGGACGAGCGGCAGCTGCGGGAGGTGTTCGGCAGGATCGGCGGCGCGGACGCGACGTCGGCCGCCAACGCGGGCAAGGTGGAGGAGCGGTACGGCTGGGAGGACCTCCCCACCAGCATGTTCAGGCCCTTCAAGGCTTACATGGACTGCTACGCGGACATAGGAGACCCCGAGACCGCCGTGCCCGCCACGTGTCTGGACACCAGGGCGCTGGAGTTCCGCTACCACGGAGGCACCGTGGTCCAGAAGCCGGAGGAAGGCGTCTCCCACGTCGTTATCGCCGAGGAAACCAGACTGCCGGATTTGAGGGCGCTGAGGCGGATTTTCAGGAAAAAGTTTAAGATTGTTAGAGAGTCGTGGGTGACGCATTCTATCAAAGCAGGGTATTTGATGGATGACAGTGACTACTTAGTGTAAAGGGTCTTTAGTTTACACTGGTCAAGCTGCTCTTTTAGCTAGAATTTTATTACCGAGATTGATTTTACACTGAGATTACCGAAATATGTAAATACACTACTGGGCTTGTGTGAACTGCACAATAAAAACAATAAAAATGCCAGATAGGGTCGTAGAAGATTGAGATATGGCATGAGGTTTGAAGCACAGACTACAATATACAGGGATGTGATTTCTCAGGGGTTTCAGTTGGCAAACACAACTCCCTTTCACTCTTAAGGGAGAATGCTGTCTTCTCAGATTTTTACTTTTACTGATTATGGTTGCTTGTTATTAGATTTAAAGGGATAGGCTGCAGGGAAAGTCATAGGGATAATGATTGGTTGTTCAATTATGAGAGTTAGAGTTACATAATGAGGAAATCAAATGTGGAAGTGGATTACTCTTTTTCAGTTATTCCCCATTCAGAGTTTTAGCCGAGCTGTTAAAATGCATCTTTCTGGAAAGGGAAAAAAGTTTTCCAGAAGGATTTAATTGTAAAATACTGTGCATCCATTTTGGGAAAAATTGGTACTGTACTTATTTCAAAAATACAGATGATTATATCCAAAATTTTACTATTCTGTCATCAGATATTGAATAACGTATCCAATAATCCACAGTTGACATAATAGCATTTATGATATATTTATATAATATACAGTATATAAGTCAATGATCACTGACGAATTGGTTATTAGGTTGTAACTATAGAATAATCCACTGTAATACTCTGAAATGTGCTCATCCTTCTTAACCTCAGTCATACACTGTCTAAATGCCTCTACAGATTACATACATACAGTTTTTTAATGTCAGAAAACAACTAAAGCAGTGCTACAGAAAATGGAGATTGACCAGATTTTCTCGCTATGTGACTTGTGCCATATACATTTGTACTTTTATTGTTTTAATTCTGCACTGATACACAGCTGTAATAAATATTTTGTCTTATACAAGAATAGTATCGTTTCTTTGAACTCACTGCGGTCCACCGTTTCGTTGGCAAAATTGTTAATTAAACCTGAAATGAGCGGTTGTGTGAAGCGCTGGCCTTTCGCTGCCGGGCTGCAGCTCGCGTCGAGCCGGCAGAGAGGGAAGACTGAGGGCCACCACGGGGGGGGGGGGGACGTTAAAACCGGTTCAGCTCAAGGCCCTGCGAAAAAAAGATGTCGCCGTGTTGTTCCCGTCTTCAAAAATGTCAGCGATGCGCCTTGGGACTCATCGATATGTTATAACTTTCATTACCATCGCCTCCGGGGGTGTGCGGGCAGCCGCCTGTGGTGTCCTGGGCATTGTCGTGCGTAAATGCCGCATGAATACATTTTGAAAGTTAAAGGCGATGAGGTACCTGTTCCCAATCATACACTGGGAATAATGGCACTCATTGACACGGTGTAGTGTTCCCTCTAGGGTGCATGGGTTTGAGGTGTCATTTCATTTTAGTGTTTATGATGGGTAAACAAATTCTCTAAT
Organism: Centroberyx affinis; assembly: GCF_046629955.1. NCBI lineage: Eukaryota > Metazoa > Chordata > Actinopteri > Beryciformes > Berycidae > Centroberyx > Centroberyx affinis. The sequence continues at coordinate 164,146 of NW_027281007.1, read as the reverse complement.
TAAAATTCTAACAGTAAGCCATCTTGGGTCAATATTTCCTATTTTGCTGATATCTTATTAGGGTTTTGTTCAAGGACAACACAAAATGAGGAGAATCCAGAGAGGAGAAATGTTCTTCATTACTGGTTAAAAACAATAAACCGTGTGTCACAGCAAGTTCTCAATGCCCCCTCGCCCACTATTGCACTATTTCCAGGCGAGGCTGTGCGAGCGCGCGACTGACAGGCTTTAATTAGAGGCACTCAACTAATGGCTATTCCTGTAAAGCGTGGCGGGCAGTGCGTGTGATGCATTGTGTTGTTGCGTAGTGTCACTGGTGGGCTCGAAAAGTGTCACCGGCCGCCTGAAAGGAATCCGCAGCTGAGGCCTTGAAGGAGCAGCTAATCAGACAGAAGAATCTCGTGATGAAGAGACAGCCGAGCCGAAGAGTCGCTGAAAGCTAGCATTGCAGAAATACCACGTCCTAATGGGATAAATGGTCTAATTAGGCTGGCTGGAGCTATAGGAGGAGGTGGGAGCGGCGAACGGACGCAACGGAGGCAAATGGTTTGGAAATGGCCCCTAGACGACCAGCGGCTGCACGCACTCAGCTGAAATAAATAAGCCCCGGTAGAGAGCGAGCGGAGGCTTAGAACTGCAGGGTGTGTTTGCCTGTGGAAAATTAGCACAAAGAAATGGAATCAAACGCACCCACGACTCGAGGCCGCTTTGGTACCATAATGCCTAGGACTGCAACCTTTAACATGATGCACACTCAGGGTTTGAAATGAGTACGAACCATCAAACACATTCTGGTAAACTGTCTACTTGCCACTTTGGTAGGTAACATTGTTGAATCTGTGTTTGTCCTTAACCAATTAAACTGGCTTATCAATAGGGGTGGGACGATATATCGAAATTCAATATATTGCAATATAAAAATGTGACGATACATATCGTGGGACAGAAAAATCAATTAATGAATTGCGATATTAGCTCCATTTTTATTTTTTTTATTTTTTTTAGTATATAGGCTACAACATATAACATATAACATATACGGTACATACATACATATCTGGGGATCACGTAATATAGCCAAAGCTCCCCCTGGCCACCAATCTAGACACACCATGGGATTGACATGTCATGACCAAAAGAACCGAAAATTCCCCCAAACAAATACCATAACGTATACACATATACAATACATACGCACACCCACATACATCCACACAGATAATGTAATGCATAATACACACACTCATGCTTACATACACACACACACATACACAAATGTAGTTGCATGAAATCAAGATATGTACAGAGGTAGGTGAATAGGCCAAAATAAGTAAACAAAAACAAAAAAATTAAATAGATAAATAAAAATATCAATAGTTATAATGGTTGTAATAATCATAAAAAAATATATAATTAGGTAAATAATTCTTCATCAGTGTAATGAGGTCCTAAATGGGTCAAAACCTCAATTTTATTCTGCTGTAGTAATCACAAATGAGACAGCTTGCCCATCACTATTTCACAAGCTCTCCATCCAAATTATATTGTTTGTACTTTGTAATGACATTTTGAAATTGTTGTTTAGATTCGAGCAAGCCAATGGCATCGCTAGAAAGATCTGTGGCTCAGAAATAAACCGAATTCTGCACAGTCAGACTTTGTTGTCACTGAACTTTTATTCATCACATCGTATCGTGATTGTATTGCATGGTGAATCCCATATTGCGTATGGAATTGTATCGCGCGATAAGCAGACCGTCCCGTGCTTATCAAGTTCTGAATCATATTGGCCATTCACACATTTTCAAAAGAAATGTTTGGGAGCGGCACTGCCATTTTAAAACCCCTTCACCTTGGATAGCAACCTCCATCTAGGCAGCAGCTCGTCCGGCTCAAATTACCTGACTGGACTCCGAGCCCGAGGAGCTAAAGACAAACTCAAGGTGGTCAGGAGGAAAACAGAACCATTGATTAAAAATAATACTGCAACAATGATTTATTCTGAGTTACATAAACATGGGGGAGTAACAGGCCTACTGTCTGATATAACATGTCTGACATTGTCATCAGGAGCTAATGCTGCTTATTAGTTTTATTTATAAATGGTGCTTATTGGTTGTTTGTGTGCTTTGCCTTGTCTCTTTATGTTTATTGTATTTACTTTGTATGTTTTGATTCAGCTTTTTCTCTTGTTTTCTTCATTTCTATGTTGAAGACAATGCTTAGTGTGATTGTATTAACTATGAAAACCTGAATCTGAAGTTGAATGACAATAAAAGAGTTTATCCATAAAAAACAAAAGCAGCGGATGAATTCCAGATGATTTACCTTGATCAGAAAAGCCACAAATGCATTGTCATTCGCCCTGTGTTGAGAAAGCCTATTTTGCTGAGAGTGAATAGGTTGTTTTCTTCTATACTGTTATAGATAATATTGTTTTGGCCATCTGATGAGAGCATCTAGCCTAAGGCGGAAACCAGGTGAGTGCCAACCTGTCCGACTGGACCACTGTCAAGTCAAAAAGAATATAACATAGCACGTCCGGTAACAAATGTCAAAATAAAAGCCTTGAGAACAAACACAATCTTTAACTTTGCACATTCTTCTTAGTGCCTATTTTACATCTATAAATCCACTATATATTTAATATACACATTCAATCTAATGATTCCACTGAGTATGTTAATACTAGCCTATTTTGATTCTCCTGCACACCCCAGTAGTTAGTTATTGTTTTTTTTTTAAACTGGCCAATTTTACGCTTTAATTTGAAGTCAAAATCGCTTAATTTCCTGTCCGATTCTGGTTGAATCTGTTTAGCTCGACGCAGCGTTTGACCGGGGGGCCTGGTGCGGTGCGCGCGCACAGCGTCAGGGATGGAGAAGCTTAGTCAAGTCAGCCAGAGTTACCCAAAAAGGTACCGGATGTTAAGTGGTGTGACCTTCAAAATAAAAGCCCGAAATGTGTCATTTTAGGAATAATTAAGTAGTTGAGTGTACAGAACAACATCTTTTTTTTTTTTTTTTTAGAGAAAACAACTATGTAATTACATTTACTTAAATATACTATGTTTTTCACTTCCATTTAGGTACTTTGTATTAGGCATAGTCAAAAATGTAACAAGGCATGTTCATCAACAAGGGTTTTACTGAGTTGATGTATAGCCTATAGGAACAGAGTACGTTAATCTGTAAACGCGCCAGTATCAGCCTGCTGGCTAGTCTTCAACTATAGTCCCTGGAAAATGATGTTAAGAAACATTAAAATGGCAAAGAAGTGCCCTTAAAAAGTAAGGTACGACACAGAGCAACACGAAGCAACCAGCCACTTTTATATTTCAAGTTAAGACCGGATATGCTCTTTGTTATTCTCGCGAGCTTGACGCCGCTGGACGGAGGCGCCTCTCGCGCGACGCAGCCCCCTGCAAACACCGTCTCGAGGCGAACATGGCGGCAACTTGACAACGGCAGCGAGATGAAGACAGTGTGGGCTTGAAAAAGACAAGGTCCGTACAGGCTGCAGGCCATCCGCCGACACAAACGCCAGACAACTTCGCCATGTTGGAAGAGGATAGAGCCCTTGTCCCTACACGACCGAGGCCGGGGAAAATGTAAACGCGTCTGAGTGTTTCTAAAACGAGTCGAGGCTACGCAGAGGAGCGGAGCGGTGCGGAGCTCAGGGCGGGCAGGAGGAGGTGCCGAGGGGGGAGACATGCTGCTGAAGAACAGCGGCTTCACCGGTCAGCCATGGAGGATGCGGCCCAGGCTCGCAAGCGTCTAATTTCCCCACCAGCACGTTAATTTAATGGGAATTACCGATAATCGCGGAGGTACGCCGGGACAACCTACGACCCGACATTTAAGAGGAGAAAAACGCGAAGTGGACCCCACGTCAATGACTGTTGTGGCAGAGGAGCCCCCACGGTGGAGTCGGCCGGTTCCCAAAATATGACCAGGGGTGCTTGGACGTGTTGGCAGCAAGATGACGGCTTCCAAATCTGGCTAGAACCCCGCGACAACCAAAAGCCATTCACCGACTCAGAGAGGGCGCAGAGATGGCGACTGTCCTTGGCATCCCTCTTGTTTTTAACCATCCTCCTCTCTGATCACCTGTGGTTCTGCGCCGAGGCCAAACTGACCAGGACCCGGGACAAGTTTGCATCCTCCAACCTCCTCTCACCCCACACCCATTTAGCACACAGCAGCCTCAGAGGAAACCAAGATGCTATTTTTATAGGAAATTCTACCAAACATTTATGGCGACTTGAAACTTGCCACCACGATAGTTTATCTAAAAACTGCTTTACTTTTGGAGATGCCGACCATTTGTGCAGGGGCCTTTCCGACAAAGAGGGGACGCGGTCTGTAAATATGAGCGATTTGTACCTTTCGTTTTGTAATTCCTACTCTCTACTGGATTTGTTCTACGGGTCGACAAGTCCGGACAATTTGAACTGCAGTCTTGACGTGCTCGGTGATGGCGACATGACAAGATGCAGCCTGTGCATCCAGGCGTACCAGCGCTACGACCAGCACGCCCAGGAGAAATATGAGGACTTTGAGCTCATGACTCAGAAATACGAGACGGATGCATATTCAGTGAGGACGTGCATGGAGCAGTGCAAGGTAGGCTGAAGGGATCTGGTAGCCATCTGTTGATTTGGGCCAGATAGATGCAGTTTGGTCCTCCTCCTGTCACCATGGAGACGGATGACAGATTCAAGGAGACTCCCGGCTCCGGGCCTCATGTTCATTCATCTCCACATTGTGTTTAGGCCCCTGCAGGAGCCCATGCTAATGTGCAGATTGAGGCCCAGCTACTGGCAAACGAGGCATCCAGAGTCTTTTCTGTATCATGATATAGATCTCCCCCCCTTTAGTTTCTGCTCTGTTCTTTGACATTGAACACCGACTGGCTCCTCTTTAAGACAGCAGGCCCTAATCAGGCTGCTGCTATCGATAACCTAGATAGGGCTGTTAGGAGTGTAATATCGCCCGTGCTATGAGCCGAGCTTTACAGCCTAGCGCCTATAAGATAGCATTTTAATGAACAGCAGGAGGCTGCTGTCATTCGCAAACAACTTCTCCGTCCTGCCGCCTGTGTGTTGTCGCAGTCCGCCAGGTGTTCATCATGGCTGCCCCACTCCATATCGAGAGCATTTCATTAAAGTCAAGAGGTGGTTTCCCTGCCTAATGTAGCGGAAAGCCTTTTTTTTCGCCCTGCCTGTGTTTGCTCATTACAGATCCAAGGCCTACACATCTAGGCCTCGTTGTTTTTCGGTATGCACGGCGCCACCGAGCAGGCCCGCGCTTCGGCGTTTCATTGCCACGCTAATAGTCATGTACATGTTTACCCGCGTATATCATCTCGAGGTGGGGCCAGTTATTAGTGTCCAGAGTGGAACCAGCGTCCAGGGAAGCCGGCCCGGACGCTCACAGCAGCTCCCTGGTTGTGCTGAAGGGCAGCGCGTGCAGAGCGGAGCTGTCCGCGGTGCTGAATGGCGCTTCCCGGCTCCATTCACAGAAGCCCTGGCCAATCCCAGATGGCCTCCATTCACCCAACCAGTGGCAGAGAAACACACATAGGTGTCGAAACATGAATCTAATCAGGCCATCTGCTTGCTTATACAAATCCGCTGTAGTCGAACGGGGCCAAAAGGCATGTGCATTAGGAGGTAGGCCCCGTCTGCTAGGCCCACAGCTTGAGTTTAGAGGACAGAAACCCCCAAAAGACGGACTGCGTCCCTGTTGTGTGTTTATTCATCTCCAAATGACGACTTTCTTTTTCCTTTGCTGTTGGATGGCAAAGAGCATTTAGGCCAAACGATTCCATTTTTCATATGGTGGCAGAGTTCAACTCCCATTCACTTCACCATAAAGACACACACACTGTTTATGAACAACAGAGGGACCAAATGACTGCTGTCCTTTATTTAATTTAGGTTACTAGTTTCTAAACATCGAATCAGGTAACTGTTGGTTGTCTACGGTGATTGTGATATCAACTAACAGTTCATAAATACTTTATGCAGTTTTTATTCATTTTGCAAAGCTCTTATGCTACACAGGCATCATTTTGACGTAATTGTGAAAGACATTTTGGCCAAACTGTTATGACTATCCATATGATTTAATTATGCTTTTCCTCTGGATATTTCACCCTGATGCCCACATTGATTTGGTCCCAGGTGCCAGTCCTCATCCTCGCTGAAGGCAGTATTGCCCAGCTCCGTTGCCTTAAAAAGCTCTCCAGTGTCGATGTTGTAAGTTGACAAGGCATGATCAAAGTACTATGTACTTCTATGAGTACTTCTACTATGCCACTTCACAGTCTTACTTCAGGGTTTGTTGACTGACTGCTTTAGAATCTGAAAACACATTACACAAAAACCAGCAAGGTGACAGTGACACGGCAAAGAATACTACCATTTTAAAGAAATAGCCGAGCTAGAATGCAGCCATCGAGCGTCCAGCCTCGCCATTGATCAGCCATTGAGGAACGCTCCCATTGTAGACAGAGGATGCTTCACAGGTTGTCAAAAAGTCCTGGGAGTGTCGAAACCCTACTATATTCAATTCTCCATGTCTGACACTTGTGTTTCTTCTTTCTTTCCCATTGTAGATAAAGCCTACACACGGCTGGTTTTGAGCATGTGTGTGTGCATGCAAGCATATATGCGTAAATGTGTGTTTGCGCGTGTTTTATCCAGAGCCGGCCCTTAAACACAGCCACTGACTCACAAACAGGGCAAGACATGCTGTAGTTTCCACATTCCCCCAGCTTACCTCTTGGCATTTGGAGAGAAAACAGTCATTTAGTCAAGCTGCTAATTTCTCTCAGAATGACCCTTCTCTGTCACCTTCTTGATTATAGGTTTGCACAAGTCCTATATGTGTTCTCCAGCACTACAGAAACAACAGTATGACTCAAACGCTAATGTCGAGCTCTTGTGGAGTTAATGGCTACCTGCCTTGAAGAAGCCTAGCACTGGAAGTAGTGTGCTTATGTTTTTGTAAGTGTGTGTGTTTGTGTGTGTGTGTGTGTGTGTCAGCTCAGACACACACAATACCTGCAATCCCTGCAAATACGTCATGATTAGAGCGTACACTGCACTGACTATTATCAAAACATTAAAAAAAGAATATGTGAACATAAAAAAATATATATATTCCTGCCTCAGCATCTGATTTGACCATGAAATCCTAGTGTAACACAGGAGGCAGGCATAGCCAGTATCTGGTAACCCACAGACACAGGAAGATCTTTGACATTTGTAGTGAGGATATTTGACATGGAGAGTGGCGTTTGTTGTGCAGGAGTAGCCTCTGTGGTCCACAGGTGGTGCTTTGCTTTCTCTAGCCTGAGGTGAAACATCACACAGTGGACATGGACAGTGTGCTGTTCCTCACACTGGGATCCTCCATCATCTGACGCTCTGAAAATCCACTGTTCAGCGTGACAGCAGGACTCGGCTCTGAACATTTAGACCCGGGCTGACCCGCTAATGCTAAATTGCGAGTAGCTGTATCTTTCAATATATATTTTTTTAAGCGGAGTCCGAGCCAAAATGTCATGCTCTACTCACTAGTAGTTTCACAGTGAACAGTGAAGCCAAAACAAACCTGGCTTCTCAAAAGCATGTTGGCAGTACAATCACTGAGTTCCAGTGGACTGGAGTAAACATTATCTTAGTAATAAGATGGTTATGGGACCACCAGTGTGTCTCCAAAGGGTCTCAGCACAGTAAAATCAAACTTCAAAAAGGTAATCTGCCAGATTCACTTTCTGAAATTTTTGTTATTTTGTCTCCATCTTTGTTGCTCAGCACTCATTGTCATGGTGTTTCTGCACTGCTCTTCCCAGAGATCACCTGTCAATCAAACAGTGTGTCCAGTACTGCGACGTCTTTCTCCTTGGATTTTCTGTTGATGCAGTTTGGGTTTCTGCAGGTGGCGCTCTTTTCTTTGTCTTTTCAGCCATGGTGGCTATTGCTGCTCATGCTAACTACCCAGTTCTTCTTCTTCTTTCTTCAGAAACATAAAATGCATCACTTCCTGTGTGCCGGAGGATTTTTCCCGGTAAAGAGCTACCAGACACCGGTGGTTTAGAACAGCAAATGGAAAAGCTTTTATGAATGGGATATAGGTTGAATCACTATTGTGTTACAGCAAAATGGACATTAACTGTATGAAAACATTATGGATTACTTTAAGCAAGTAATTTTTAGTATTCTTTGCTGTGGCGTCGTCCTAATGCTACTTGGTATCGTCATACTTGGTCTGGCATTATAGGGTAAAGGGTTCACCTGACACTTGCCCATTTGTACTCAAAGTATCCCTTTAAAGGGACATTAAGTAATTTCTGACTTATCGACCTCTATTGGTGATCAAGGAAGTGAAACAATATTGACAGGTCAGGCACAGCTCACAGTGAGTGGCCTGTAATGGACACACAGTCATGTTTTCACAATAAAAACAAGTAAACTAACTAATTAGAGCAGAGATCCAACAGAAACATCTAGTGAAGAGGTAATATATGATCATGCTAAATACTGGAATAATAATACTGCTTTGTCATTGCTTCTTTGGCTTGAGAACAAAATGTCATGCGATGCCAGTTGCTCGGTCATAGCATCGTCCTCCATCTTTGAGCAGTTGAAAATATGAGGAGGGAAGGGTGTTTCTAAAGTAGTGTAGAGGCCAGAAAGTGAGTTTGAAAGCCAGAAATCTTAGCTGCTGGCAAAGTAATCATTGAGTCATTGGTATTGATCAACAACCCTTTCAACCCCCTGCAAATATATTATGGTCATTTTGCGCTATGGGACATTAAAAATCATACTTATTGTACCTTTAACTGAGCCAGTGGAGTGAGGTAACTTGGCAGGAGTTAGAATTACTTCATGAAAAGACTTCAGGTGTCAACTCACAAGTTGAGTGGGTGGAATAAGGTGTGCAGTTTTCAATGGCAATCTCATAAGACATCTTAGAATAAGCATACTGTTTTTTAACAAAAAAACAGTTCTACTCCAACCCCTGCTCCTACTACTGATACTGATACTATTGTGTCTACTACTCCAACTGCTACTGCTATTACTGCTACTGATACTATTGCTTCTACTACTACGACTGCTACTACTACTACTGCTACTGCTACTGATACTACTGCTTCTGCTACTACTACTACTACTACTACTGCTGCTACTACTACTGATACTACTGCTTCTACTACTACTACTACTACTGCTACTACTGCTGCTACTGCTACTACTGCTTCTACTACTACTACTACTGCTGCTGCTACTGATACTACTGCTTCTACTACTACTACTACTACTGCTGCTGCTACTGATACTACTGCTTCTACTACTACTACTGCTGCTACTGCTGCTACTGCTACTGCTACTACTGCTTCTACTACTACTATTACTGCTGCTGCCGCTACTGCTACTGATACTACTGCTTCTACTAGAACTACTACTACTACTGATACTGCTGCTACTACTACTACTGCTAGTACTACTGCTAATACTACTACTGCTACTACTACTACTGCTACTACTACTACTACTACTACTACTGTTAGTACTACTACTCCTCCTCTTATTATTACTACTCATCCTACTCCTCCTCCTCCTCGTAGTATTACTACTACTACTTCTACTTCTACTACTAATAATAATAATACAAATAAATAAATGCTGTAAAATAATTAAACTAATTTGAAAACACAATCACTAAGAAGGCTGTGCCTGGATGCGCCCCCCCTCCCCCCCCTCCCCTCCAACCCCCAAGTCCAATTGAATGTCTAATCTTAGCCGGTGTTGTGTGCAAGTGGAAAGGAGGACAGCGTCCACAGCGTCCTCCCTCTTTAGATCCTTGTCAACCGCACACATCTGCATTGATCTGTGCTCTTCTCAGCCTGAGGGACGGGTGGCAGCGATACCAAGAGGCTGATCCCTATTGATTTGCACCAAGCCCTCCGTGTTCACTCGTCCTTCATTTGATAGTGGGCAGCTTCTCTGACCGATATAGGGCAGCGCTTCAGCTCAGTGAAGACATCATATGAACCTGTCAGATAGTGGCGTAAGACGCTGGAGTAAGTGTGTATGTGTGTGTGTGTGTGTGTGTTTTTGGGGGGAGGGGATGCATAAGAAGGCCAATGTTAAGTTTCCACTCTCGTCACTGTTATCCTCCACTACAGTATGGACAGTTATGCAATTCTGCAGTAAATCAAGTGTAACAACGAGGATCGTCTCAGATGGGGTCCCTGGAACAAAATCTCAACACAGATGGAGGCACGTGAACTGATGCGTTTCTATTTGGAGATCCTTTACTTGAAAGGGTTTGGGGAAGGCCTGAGCTCTAAATTGAGATGGCAAAAGAAGTAATCTCACCGAGATGTTCACACGGTGTTCAAGTGAGCTTCTAAACCACAAAACAGCACTTGTATTATATTGAACCTACATGAGCTACATGGGGGAACATGGAGTACAGCTAACTTGCTAGCAATACTAAGAGTCTTTCTTTCTTTATGCCTGTTAGCATTACAAAGTTATTTTGCAGTCTGTTTAACTCTGTTTTAATTTTTTAAGTTAACATGGTTCACGCAGAAAATACAAAACAGAGATAGATAGATATGGCCTACATGATGGTTTGGAGGGAAACCTGCCAGCTAGTGCCATAACTGATATTTTGTGCCGTTTTTCAATGCAAATAAATCTTATTATTTCAGTATTTCCCACAAAATTGTATTCTTCACAGGGTGAAAAATCCTCCAAAACAGCATTTAGACCAATGAGCATTTACACCAAAATGTTGTATTTGAATCAATTCGGGTTAAAGACTTCCCACAGACAACCAGTGTGGTATTGATCAATTCTTCAATAAATATGTAAACCGACAAACAAATATATCAATCTAACCCTAGTATCTATACCATTATCAAAGTCAGTTGTTTTATTTTCTTAGTGGTTTAGAAATTGATTCTTTTTGCTTAAACCTTTGTGCCAGCATATATCCAGTGGTGGAAAGTAACTAAGTGCATTTACTCAAGTACTGTACTTAAGTACAATTTAGAGGTACTTCTACTTTACTTGAGTATTTCCATTTCATGCTACTTTATACTTCTACTCCACTACATTTCAGAGGGAAATATTGTACTTTTTACTCCACTACATTTATTTGACAGCTTTAGTTATTAGTTACTTTGCAGATTTAGATTATTAATACAAATTATAAATCAACTAATAAATTATGATATATTTTTTATAGGTTAATCTACCCAGCAGTATATAAAGTAATTAAAATTAGCTCCACCTTTACCAGCTCCAACATTAAAGTGATGAACACATTAATGCATCAATAATTATAGTCCAATAACATGATATATATGATTCTGAAATGGGCCATTCTGCATAATGAGTACTTTTACTTTTGCTACTTTAAGTATATTTTGATGCTAATACTTTTGTACTTTGACTTAAGTAAGATTTTGAATGCAGGACTTTTACTTGTAGCTGAGTATTTTTATACTGTGGTTTTGCTACTTTTACTTAAGTCAAAGATCTGAATACTTCTTCCACCACTGCATATATCAAATGAGCAAAGATTATGACAGCACCACTTTAAGGGCTGGGTGGAAGTGGCTCACATACGGGTCCTACTGTAGCTTTGATTTGCTCTCTCGCTCATCCCACAGTACCTCCCACTTGACAACAAGACGTAGATACACAGACTCTCTCTCTGTCTCTCTCGCTCTCTACACGTTCCCAATTCTATCAATTATGTTACTGTCTTTATGTGGTTTATCTCATCTGCATGAATATTCTGTGATCACCGATGCCTTTTTTAATTACTGTCTTTGTTAGCCTTTTATTCATTATTCATATTAGCCAACACTGGCCGTGCGTGTGCGTCTGCTCCTGCCTCACACAGGCTCGTGTGTATTAGTGAATTGCAGATTGTTGCAGTGCATTGCATTGTGCGTCGGTCTGGGTTGCATGCAGTGCTGAATTGCACATGAGAGCTGTACATGGAAACGCGTATGTGTAATTCGCCACTGTGCCTTTCTGCGGCGGTTGTGGACGCTGACCTTGGAGAGGGTTTTATCCCTCCAAGACGCCTGGCCCACTCCACGACAGCCTTTTATGAATGGACAGATCCCTGAGCAGCATGCTAATGAGGCAGGAAGGAGAGAGGAGGCTAGCTGCTGCAGTACACAGCAGTGGGTCAATATTGTTCTAACATTGAACCGCTGTACAGTGAGGAGATCAGATCCGATGAGATAGCAGGAGGGTTAGTGGTGAAAAGGAAAAAGCACCAGGCAAAACGGGTTAAAGTGGGTTACCCAATTAGTAGGCCTCATTCACCCTCTCTGGCATTTCCATTAAATGACATGTGGGGCAATTTCTCTGATATATTGCTGTCAAATCAGGGGCAAGAATACATTCCAATGCTAGCAACAACAAAAAAAAACATAGGACTGCTGCTATCGAACAGAGTATTACTAGATCATCAGTTTTTACTATGAATGATTCAGGGAAACAAGCTTTTTTTGTCCACCGGCGATAGCATCTGGTACATCCCAAAGTTTGCCAGCAACATTGACTATTTTACCAGCCAATTCGATTTTTAGAATAGAACAGGACTTCCAACTGCTGGCTGGTTACCTGCCAAAGTGGCAGACAAACTTACCAACATTTGGTTGGTGGCTGCTGTTATTATTATTTCCCACCATGGATAGGTTAGGTAAATATCCTGTGTATGCATACAAGTGAGAATCAGGCATTAGGTCAGGTGTTATATTGAATGTAGGCTACTCCATGGAGATAGATTGCATTTAGAATGCAAAACACCCAACTATTCTCCTTCTTGCACAATGACAGACCAACAAGAAATTAATTACAGTAAAAACACTCATTACTTTGGCTTCATAATTGTGAGAAGATGAAATGTTTCGAAAGCAGCATCTTTTTTTCCTGTCAAACACCTAAGGGTCAGAATAATACCCCTATTCATTTATGGGCATGACATCAATTTGTCTAACAGTGGTCCTACTCTCTGCATAGGTATTTCAGTGGATTATTTTTAGAACAACAGATACAACCACAAAGACGTGTACAAGCTGCCGTGTACTGTATTGCATCATAGTATTTAGCTAATGTTAGCTCATTTAAAATGCCTGTCCTTGGAGCAGGGCGGTGCACATGTACATGGAGGTTTTGTGCCCTTGCTCTAGGGGCAACTCAGGAGTGTTAGCCATAGCTGGTGCCAGAGCCTACCTATACCTGGCACTAATGTGATTTAGCTGCGTTTGTTCCCCAATAAGGTACCTCCCTTCTGGGTACCCCTTTAAAACCTTTGTTGAACCAGGTCCACATGTATACAGTGGACTAGGTAAAAGGTTATGTTTGAATCTCTGTTAAGCTGCATGTGCCCCATTAGGATGATTGAGGATGATGTTTGTCCTGCTAAATGAATTGTCAGTCATGTGACATGAGTACTGTTTGTGAGAGAGAGCACTAAGATGGTACGCCTAACAACACTATTTGTTCAAGACACACAATTCTTTACATCATATTGCTCAATGCATGACATTTTGCTGTCACAAACTGATTTATGCCACAGTCTCCCCCACTGTGTACTTAAACTGACTACAGCTGTGGAATCATTTTTTGTTTTTTGAGAAAATATATCACCTCAAGGTAGTATAAATAATCACATTATTTTATATGTGCTGGCTGCAGCAATATGATGTGTCAAGATTTAGAAAAACAACAATACTTTGAATCAGAATTTTCAGAATTCACATTATCTCTCTCCTAGGCTCTGAATTCTATCCTGCAGAGAAGAAGAGGAAGGAAAAGAAGAACAGGAAGTAGACGAGGAAAGCTAGCTATGCTATAGAGCTAGACCTCAAAGTCAGTCAACAAAGTCTAATTTAAAGGATAGTCCCAAGGTTATCCAATTTTTTGCCCGTCTTCAGAGGCTAGTAGTGCCTTTCTCTCACCTTGTCAACTTTATTTTCATCCATTTCCCTGGCAGAGACTTTTAAGAAACTTGGAATTTGTTTTAGGAACTAGAATTTGGACATCTAGGCAAACATTATCCCCCCAAATACCAGTATGAGGTCAGTGTTGTCGTCCCCTAAGCAATGCATGCTGGTAGAAGCTGAACGCAAAATTACCAGCCTTGTTGGACAATCTGATGGTAGTAGGCAGATCATGATGTTATGCTATAAAACACACAATGAACATAAAATAAATGAGTATCCTGTTGCCTGAAGGAGGGAAAGGAGGTATTCTACTCTGCATAGCTTTGGTGATTCCTTCATGTGAAACCTGGTGTTAATACTAGAAAGACCAATGGATTTTGGAGGTCTAGGAGAAGGCCAACAAGCCGCCAGTTGACAACAAACTATTTCACACTTTCTGTGCACTGTGTTCATTGTTGCTTGTTTATCATTTACAGTACCATAGAATTCTCCAGTTCATTCATAAGAATGCAGGAGGCTATTGCTGTAATGATGGTGTTGCTCATCAGCAGTTTTGATTGCAATGAGGGACTACCTTAGGCTCTCCCCTCGATGAAAATAAGATATAGGCCTACAGACAAACCAAAATCTTGCATGCATGATTAAATCATTATATTCCATATCACATAACCAATGTTTATTATCTACAATATAGGCTATGCCATGCTAAGTTTGGTTTGCTAAGAGTGAGTCAGATACAAGGTACATTAGTTTCTATGTGAACGACCTGACAAAGTTTGTCATCAATTGGTGCCTGCTCTGGTGAAAGGGGCGCAAATATAATAATAGCTACTATTTCTTTGCGTAATTTTGAAAATCTAACAACCCTGGGTTGTGCAAAAAATGCATTTAGGAAGAGTCATGGAGGGGCAGCACTGCACATTTTTGAAACAGACTCAAAACTGACAGCTTGGGATTTCTAGTTTTAAAGCTCTTGTGAATCATGCCTGAAGGGCTAATGAATGTGATGCATGTAGGGATACACCTAGAGTAGTATGCATACTATAGTACAAATAAACACACAAAAACACTGCCCCCAAACACCCACAGCCAATCTAACAAACATAGTCTGAGTATAATGCAACTTAGAGTATTAAAATTAAGACAAACTGGCGCTAAGCCGAAGTTGTCCCCGTCCAACCAGTGAGATAAATTTCTTATATTGGCAGCCCAGTAGTGATGTTGAAAATTGCATAGTGGTCACCTTGGCCATAGGACCTTTATAGGATAGTTTTACTTACTTTTACTTATTTACTTACCATATAGGTGCCAGTGATCTATGTCCTGCTTAAAGTGGGAGAGGAGAGGGGGGAGCTTTACCTGAAGTCAACTTTGAAATTGAGTGTGATCCAAACACCAAGGTATTTAAAGTTATGCACAGATACTTTAAAAAGCATTGCACCAAGGTCTTGTTACTGAGTTCATTGGCAACAGTTCATTCTTCTGGATATTGACCTTGCAGCCAGATATTTTCCCAAATTCATTTACCAGGTCTAACATGACAGGAACAGATGTTGAGGGAACTGACAGAAACATTAACATGTCATCTGCATATAGAGACTTTATGTTCTCTCCTTCCTTTGTATATTCCCAAAGGTTTGATCACCATGGCAAATAGAGGAGGGAACAGCGGGCATCCATGCCTGGCCCCACATTGTAATTTGAAAATGTTTGTCCATGACAAAAAAATGAGGCCCAAAGAAAATTAGTACATGAGTACAAGGCAGGTAGTCCCACTCCACCTGATCAAAAGCCTTGTCAGTATGAATAGATATCATAACTTCTGGGCACATATGTTATCCAGCTGTGTACTCTTATAAAAATGGCAATATTTGATGAACCCTGTCTGATCAAGTAAAATAATGAAGCGAAGCACTTTCTTAAGGTGGTAGGGCACCATCTTCGCAAGGGTCTTACTGTGTATAAGCAGCAACTGTGGCATGATTTGTGTAATGTAGGGCTTGAGGCTCCCCTGGTATTGCCAAGATCTTCACCCCATTGTAGCTCTCTGATGCCAGTGCCTAGTCTAGGCTCATGCCACACTTGCGTTGTAGTCTGGGTAGACTGAAATGGTCATTCCCTTCATTACCTTTGTCCATTTCTGCTACCTGGCAAGGCATCGAACCTCTGCACAATCACTGAAATAATAGAGACATGCAACAATAGTGCATGGTGGGTCACCTTGTCTAGGCAAATTGTAGAGTTCACTGTCCAGGAGAGGTGCCTCATTTAGCGTGAATATACCAGACAGGCTGTAGAATCACTACCAGGGCCCTCTGGTACACCCACTATCCTGACATTATTCCTCCGTGACCTCCCCTCCAAATCCTCACATTTGATCTGCCAAGTGGCCACCTGAGTTAAGAGCTGCTGTACTGTGCTTTGAAGAGTCGCAACATTGTCATATGGAGAGCCCCTTTCCCATCTTTTCAGCAGTGTTGCTCAGTGTCCAGCTCTGTTTTAATAGCAGCTGTGAAATTGGAAAGCTCAGCCCTGGCCGACTGAATCTCATCGTTAATAGATGCTCTTTCACACTCAAGAATAGCCCAAATCTGTCTCAAAGATATCAGCGAGGTTCTTTCATAGTGATCAGAGCAGTTCAATTTTCAAGGCCACTGTGTTGACTGCCGTGCTCGCAAGAGGAGGGCTGTATCATTGCTTGATACTTACGTTACATTACTTGATAGCTTGTTTCACTGATGACCGCGGGTGGAACTGGAGGCCTTGTGGTTGCAGAAGTTGCATTTTGTCCTTTCTTATTTTTACCAGATATTTTTTATGCCTGTGCGCCGGCGACAGCCATGGCCGGCATTATGTTTTCGGGTTGTCCGTCCGTACGTATGTCCATCTGTCCGTCCCATTCTCGTGAACGCGATATCTCAGGAACACCTTGAGGAAATTTCTTCAAATTTGGCACAAACGTCCACTTGGACTCAAGGATGAACTGGTTAGATTTTGGTGGTCAAAGGTCAGGGTCACTGTGACCTCACGTCCGTCCCATTCTCATGAACGCGATATCTCAGGAACGCCTGGAGGGAATTTCATTACATCTGGCACAAACGTCCACTTGGAGTCATGGATGAACTGATTAGAATTTGGTGGTCAAAGGTCAAAGGTCAAGGTCACAAAAGACGTTTTTGGCCATAACTCAAGAATTCATACGCTAATTACGACAAAATTTCACACAAATGTCTAATAGGATAAAATGATGAAGTGATGGCATTTTATATCCAAAAGTTCAAAGGTCAACTTCACTGTGACATCATAATGTTTTGCTTACCACTGTAGCTGAGAAAACGATCTTGGGTCATTCTACAAAAACGGTGGAAGTGCTGACACTTACTTTTGCAGACACCAAAATCCTTTAAGCTGACCTAATAATCACATTAATTATATATGTTCAATAAATAAAGACTGGCCTTGCAATGATAAAACAAAGTTATTGGTGGAGGCATACAACCGCAAGGCGGTTATTTCTAGTTGGATACTGATATACAGCTAAACAGTAAACAAACAGCATTTGTTTTTGAAGTTTCTGAAGTAATACAGTATATTCCATTGCTCTTCAGCTTGCTTTCAGACTACTAGTTACACATACAAACCTAACTTTTTCACTTTTGAACATCTGCTGGTGGTTGTTAATTGGTCCCAGAAAGATGCATGTCATTTGTGGTCAGAAAGACAAGTCTGTCAAGGTAGGGCCTTTCTGCTTCCCTGTGTCCCTTGGATGATGTCTGGCATAGCTGTGCAGTCTACTGCTTCTTGGGGTGAGTTTACTGATAAACCTTTACTCTAGACGACTGCCAAATGATAGGAGCAGTTTAATTTCTGAGGTATTTTTCAGCAACAAAACAACTCTCATGACTTTTTCATCAAAACTAAAACTAGCATCAAAGAGTACTCCCAAATTTCTAGCAACTATATAGCCTGTTATGATATAGGAGAGACTTGGGACTCATTGATGACTCAAAATAGAGGTCCATTTTGTTCCCATATTTACCAACAATGTCAACATAAAACATTACAGCTTCAATATTCTTGTAAAACTGTTCATCTGTCATGCAATGAACTTTAATGAAGTACTCAGCCAGTATCTTCAACTTAATGACCAGAAGGGGGGCAAACAAAGCCAGTCTTGGGTTAAAGTGAAATCCTATGAAATCAGTTTTAATTTTTCCAAAATTTTCAGGGGTTTTTTTCTTTTCACTGTGAGTTTTATCTTTCACTATTACTGTCGCTATCATCCTATATTGCTATATCCTGTATAGCAACACCCCACATGGATTTTCTGACGTACAGATACAGACAAGCATGCAAACATGCACACAAATACACACTCAAAATACACGCACAGCATCCCACAAATGCATCTCTACGTGTTGCCATGAGATTTGCTTCTGTCCATTTTCTCATGCTAGAAACTACTACAATTTTTGCCAAAAGCTTATTATATCGTTATTCCGCGTTTAGCCTATGTCTCAATCTGTTTTTAAACTCGGCACCATGCTTCAATCTGCAATTTCGACAAATTGGAAAACATAGGTTCCTATTGAACAATTCTCATTACAACTCTCACAATCTAAAACATAACCAAAGTGCAAACATTACTTGCAAAATATAACAAAAATTGGACATATTGGCACTCTCAACATTTAGGCTAATCAGCAACTTGAAATCATTGGGTAAGACAATTTTTTTCTCCCAATGCCATCACAACATCAGAGGTTCAGCCTATGCTTTCTGCTACCTCTGTCTTTCACATTCAAGAAAATGTGGGGCATGAGAATTCAAAAATTTAGGATAGTCAAACAGCACACATGCCTCTGACGGATGTTTCCAAATGGGCTTAGAAATATACAGCTGACGTATTGACTTTTGTTGCATATTCTGGATTGGGCCCTTAAATGAGTGAAATGAAAAAAAAAAAAAAAATCACTTATTTTTTACTGAGGCATTGTCTGAGAGTGGCTATTCAAGATAATTGGGTGGCTGACATTTTCACATAAGGAGGCTAGCCTTGACCACAGTTATCTGCACTTTTATCACTTCACTCCCATGCAATCCATACACTGATTGGTTTCCCCCATGGGCCAATCAGTTTTCCTCCTCATTTGATTACATTTCATTACTGCCAACCCAGGGTCATATTGATTGGTATTTACAATATTATACAAAATTGATCAAAAGTGACATCACTCACATCACATGCTATTTTCTTTAACATCAAGTCATAGAGATTCAGCACACACAGTAACACCACTGAATGAAAAACAAGTAGCAAGGCAAAGTGAATGTAACATTACATTCATTCCCGGCATTTGGACTTCCTCTGAGAGCATTAATTCAGTATTTTCATTTTCATTTTGTTGTTACCTTTATAGTTACCACTATAAAAAGGTAAGAAACATTAATGAAGTTTATATCATTGATTTGCTTTCAAATGTACTGTGTCTCAGGATAAGAATAATGCGTGTCTTGTTTTTCAAATAAATCTACCGTAAAACTTAAAGTAAATGGCCTGGGTCTTTACCTTAAAAGAGAGCACCAGGCTTTTATTAGAGACATGCCATTATGTCTTTTGGCAGTACCAGGTATGTCTAAAAGCGATAGAATTTACTGCTATTCTCTAAAGAAATGTGCTTGTCAAATTGATACATTTCCTTTCTAGGCCTATAGCCTAAAAATATTACTGGTATAGGCAACTGATGTCAGATACTACTACTACTTCTACTACTACGACTATGACTACTACTACTGCTACTGCTACTACTAATAATAACAATAACGCATATCTGGCTGAAATAATCATGCAAAACAGAATGTGATTTATTATTAATAACACTGGTAGGGCTACCACAATGCACAGTTGTCGTCTTGCAAACAAAGCACGAATGCATCAAAATGGAATGGAACAAAAACTGCCAAAGCCACAAAAGTGAATCAGAAAAACTCTCTGTCATGGATTGACTAACAAACAGGAGCAATGCTTTGTAGCGATCCAAGTAGTAGTTATGTTTGACTAATGAAATGCAAGGCTTTCACACCAGTATCTGT
Source organism: Centroberyx affinis (assembly GCF_046629955.1). NCBI lineage: Eukaryota > Metazoa > Chordata > Actinopteri > Beryciformes > Berycidae > Centroberyx > Centroberyx affinis. Next base: position 144,061 of record NW_027281007.1, on the reverse strand, counting down.
TTCTATGGCAACGAGATAAACATGACAGTGTATTCCACTACATACAATGTCTCTTTTTTGGTACGCTGTTTTGTGATATTTTAGTAATTTTAAAGGAATAGTTCACCAAAATGAACATCTTATCTTTATTTATTCACCCTCATGTCAGTCGAAACACAAGTTAGCTACATTTACTAATAATTACTCCAAACGACTCGTGCAAGTGTTGTGAAGCCAAACAATTGCACTGTGGCTCCAAAAGTCCAATATTTACCTTACCATACTCACTGGCTATTGTTAGAGACCTGGTCTTTATTGGAAGTTTTACGATAGTTTAGTTAAAATGTACTATGTACTGTATATCTTGAATGAATTTGAAGAACTCAGTGATGCACAACAGATAATACTTGGCCCTTACTGAAATGATGAGGGAAGGAGGGTGTGTATGAACAAATTCTGCAGCTCTGTCTAAGTGGAAGGATTTAATTAATGTTTTGGGAGGGGTCCCCATCAAGACCAAATCCAGTTAAGATGCATTAACCAGAGTTAATCTGAAACTGCAAGTAAAATGGAATGGATTTTTGAGGATGCAGTTTTAACTGATGAAGCAAAATAAAATTTCAACAGCGTCTTCATGAAAAATCCATGACCACAACCCAGCTTTTATAAATGTTCCAAAATTAGAATTCCTATATTAGGGCCCCTTTAATACTTCAGCTCTGTCAACAGGGCTTGTGACCAAAAACAAATACAGATTTAAAGATACAATATGGAATTTAGAATTCTGGGTATATTCACTCATGTTCTTGAAGAGTTTGACTTAGTTTGATATAGATGGAAAATAAGCTTTTTCATAACTTTCTTAACTGTTATAAGTCAAAATACAGGTCTCCTTTTCCAGCATCAAAGTACATTTAAAAGTCAGGAATTGGGTGGCAGTGTTTCAACAGGGGGACCCATACTGCACATAGATATTGGGCCTTTAAAATTGTGGGATATATTATAATCATATCTACTGTTCTCCCAAAAGGACTTCATACACACTTTTTTGCTGATCAGCCATAACCTCATAAATATGAGAGAGACCACTGATGTAGTGATGCATAAAAAGGACATGATCATCAAGACAAATACCCCAATATGTACAAAATTCAATTAGGCTGTATTTTCAGAAAAGCATTAATTTAGGATTTTTTCCCTTACAGGACCATATCCTCATATAAGTTACATCAGTTTTATGCCACTTACTATGAATTTGGGTCGTAATGATTCATTTCAACCTAAAAAGGTAGTAAACTCTGAGAGGCTGGGCTGTCTCCCCTCTCTGTCTGCTACTCTTGTGTCTCTCTCTTTCTCTTATGACAAGTGACTGAATTGGCTGGTTTATCATGTTAAAACGAGTGTTTAAGAGGTAGCATTGTGGAGGGTGAATGGGTGGTGCTGATATCTAATATACCTACTACTTGGAAAGATGTGTAACTAGGCCAGAACAGTGCAGCTCAACTCTGTCCACTTTGATTTGGTTCTATGTTGTCAAAGCATCAAAACCCCCACTCAGCATTTATCTGGCTCTGTTTGACTTGGAGCGACATCTCACGGGGGTTTCAGTCAATATGTCTCAGGCTTAGGTCAAGCTCCTGCAGTCAGCGGGCGCTATAGCGACAGGAAAAGGAGAGCCACACTGACCTATCCAGCAGCCTCCCAGAGCTCTGCTCCAGCTGAAAAAGAATTCCTCAATCCCAGGAGAAGAGACCTGCAGAGCTGGCTCCTATCCAATAGGGATCCTGTGACCAGAGCATGGCTTAAACCACTCAATGTGATATCAAACCAGGGGAACAACTTCATATACAGTATAGTAGAAAATGGCGTGGGTTTGTTTCCCACTCCAGGCAGGCTTTTTTACATCAGCACGGCTGACTGCGACAGTGGAAAGCCAATCTAAATAATCCTGTTTTGTAAATCAAACAAATTCAGTGCTTAGCTGCTGCGCCCGCGCGCTACACCGGGCTGAAAACAAATCCTGGCATACACATTCATGATCATGTTTTCTGAGAACTGTTCTACAAATCATGGTTCAGGGAAATGGATGTGGAGGGGGCTCCCATCTCTGTGTCCAGTGTGGTCGGCTGAGGCTCAAGGACTGGACCCGCCATATCAGGAATAGACACCAAGATCATAAAGTATGCCAATCCCCTGGATGATGTCAGTCAGACCTCATGCTCCATCCCATAATGCAATGCGCGCTATAGAGCATTTCCAGTTAAAAGGAAGGTTCAGGTTTTCTGAAAATATCGATTATAAGATAAGATTACACCTTAAAACGTTTTTCTTGCCGATGTTTTTGCCTCTGAGAAACCATGCTAACATGCCTGTTAGCATTTTATCAAAGCTAGTGCATGTCAAAGGGGAATGAAACTTACATTACCACAGCTTATGGGAGTAAATGTATGGAGATCAAAAAGAAGGCAAAGTATCTGCAACATAAAATCTGATTTGTATCTGCAACATAAAATCTGAAAAAATTTACTGTAAGTATGTAAAAAGATTTGTGAATAAAAGTTTTTCATTAATATATCATTAATTTGTACATAAACACTACATTTTTAAATAGCCTATGTATTTTAATATTTGCACACAAATATTTGCGTAGCTTAACCATACTCACAGTCCTTAAACTTATTTGTGAACTGGCATCTTTGGATTTAAAGGTCTCATATTATTCATTTTTCATGATTTTGTTTTCAATTATGGCTCAGGTTAAGAATAATGTTCTTTATGGTGTTTTGGAATTATTTTTAGTTTAAAATTCAAACTGAATTAGTTAAATTGAATGAATTTGAAGAGTAAGTCCTCACAATACTGGACTCTGATTGGCCAAAAGCAGCAGCTCCTCTAGTTCAAGTGAGATAAACCTGCTGAGTGGAGGCTTTCCAATTCAAATGCTGCAAACTGGCCTGATTGGATTTAAGTAATTCTTTAGTGAAGGAAGCCAATCAGTACTGAGGACTGAGTCCAGCTGGGACACGATTACTGGATTTGGTCTGAAACTGCCTGGAAAAAAGCATGGATCTCTGAAAATGCAGTAACTTTACATGTAACCACTCAAACAAAATCAAAATTTCACTATGTCTTCATTAAACATCTTTGATCTTATAAACAGAGCATATAAATAGTGCTTTTCAAATGCCGTCTGATCCACAGAGCTGTTTTGCAATTATCTGATCCCGGCTTTTCACGGTGTCAGCTAGCCTGCTTGTGTCAGAGATGTCAGGGACCATAGCGTGGACTGAGTCAGTTCCAGTCTCGAACCCCCAGGCCGGCGCTTGGCAGCATTTTCTTCAGCCGAGCATTTTACTTTTTTAACGTTCATTTAACCAGATAAGTGAATTGATAACCAATTCTCATTTACAATGACGACCTGGCCAAGAGGCAAAAACAGAAGGCAAGTCGGTGCAAGACATTAACACATAAATACAACAAGTACATAACAACATTAGTCAGATTTAAGACATCAAAATATATACAGTATATACAACAACAAAAATCTATGTACTATGGACCAGAAGAAGCAAATTTAAAAGCAGGTGCAGTGATCAGAAACTTGTAATGAGTTATTAAAGGAGGGTAACGGAATGAAGGTGTGGAGTTTTAGCATCTTTTGCAAGTCATTCCAGTCACTAGGAGGCAAACTGGAACGAGTGACGGCCAAAGGAGGTGCAGACTTTAGGAATGACCATAATAATGAATTTGCCAGAACGTAAATTGCGGTTACTGATGGAGATATTGAGCAGTGAGCGGAGGTATGGTTGGGTTTTGCCAGTGATAGTTTTATAAATGAACTGATACCAGTGGATTTGTCGCCTGGTATGGAGTGATGGCCTGTTGACTAGAGAATACAGGTTACAGTGGTGAGTGTTGAAAGGTTTTTGGGGGCAATCCTGTACATTAAGTCGCCATAATCCAGGATTGGGAGAATGGTCATCTTAACCACGGTGTGCTTTGCAGAATGGGTGAAAGATGCTTTATTACAGTACAGGAAACCAATTCTTGCTCTGACTTTGGAGAGCAGCGTGTTGATGTGAGTTTGAAAGGAGAGTGAACTAGTCGAGCCAGATACCCAGGTATTGGTAGTATTTGTAGAGTTGACGAATTCAAGTTCTGACCCATCCAGGGAGGAGATCTTGGGGTAGGTTCCGGTTGAAGCCCATGCATTTTGTTGAGCTCTTGATTTGGGCAAAGGGTAGCACTGAGTTGAACTGACTTCTCCAGCCGTGTTACACCAGCAAGCTCAGTCGTTCAGTTCGGCTGCCACGGTACACTCTGTAGTCCTCCGCTGCACCTCTTCCTTGACAGTTTCCAGAGTGCGCTCGCTGGGAGAACATGACATTGCGAATGTACAAACAAGAGTTGCTCTGAAATTACAAACCAGCTAATTTGAGCAGTACACTCTGCTGGCATTTCCTAGAAAAGCACAACGTTCGGATACGTTACACCACCAGGAATCGGCATGAAATAAATCGCAGACAGAAGACAGACTCCCGTATGCACTTGGTCCACTGACAAGAGTTCTGCTGTATTATCCAGGCGTTGCGTCAGTGACCTAAGGCGTCCATTCTTGGCTTCAAATGTATTTTGACAATTTAGGTTGCGAGTGCAATGCAGTACTGTCAACAACATTTTGTCTGCTATATGGTGCATCTCTTTGTAGTGTGTGCGTGCATGTGCACTCTTCAATTTTCGGACCACCTAGGCTTTCCATGAAACAGTCTGACCAGGTGAATTCCAGCTATGATCGATTTGCACCTCACTAACAAAGGCGAGATGTAGATGAATGGGAAGGGATGGATTACAGAAGGGTTGTTTTTTAAGCCTTCTGTCAATTGAGACATGGCGTGTCTTCAAAAACGGCACAAATCAATATCGGGAAGACGGCTCTCATATTTTGCACACTCAGTACATTGCCGTGCCAAAAAAAAAAGAAAAAAGAAAAAAAAGGCCTCCCATCAAATGTAGAAACACGGCTGAAAATAGCCCAGGTAGTGTGAGAGCTGCTTCCTGTTCTGCCACGGCCATGATTTGCGTGAGTGGTAATGATCTGTGTCATTCAGCTTCTATCTGGGATCTCACTCTGCAGCTGACTCATATGCTTTTTATAGCCGCCGATGTCATTCCACTTTATAGCTGTGTGCGCGACAACACCGTCCTGCTGGGAAGGGATATCAAGTGTTGATACTTCACAACGGATTGAGTTAAAGTTTTTAACATAGGAGGGTACACCAACCAAATTCACTTAATTTGCCTCTTTATTTGTGAAATAGAGTTTGTGGCTAGACCTTTTGAATCTAATATAACTCTGTGAAATGATAGGTTCAGTTATAGTAAGTTGTATCAGACTGATGTGAGTTACATGAGCGTGCTTTTCTCAAAAGTATAAGTGTATCCATAGTTTAGCTTTTTATTTACTACATCTACATGACACAGGTTGTTGCATTTACTGTCTATTCTCAGATTTGGTGATCACACTGAATACATTTGATACATACATACATATTTTGTGCCAATATTAATTTTCATGGCAAACATTTACAATGATTGTACAATGATGTTTGCCCCCTATTTGTATTCTTATCAGGGTAGAAAAGCCTCTGAAACAGCATTTAGACCATCATGGGACACTAAAACTCTCCACCGAAACCCAGACTGATGACATTCCTTTAGGCTTTGAGGTTTTCTTGGCTGAAAAAGAGGCGGTGGTGGTGGTGGTGCCTATTTGTGGCTGTCTGGCTTTGTCATCCCAGCCAAATGAACAGCCATACCCCTTCCATTCCAGATTTATAAGACACCAGTTTTTGGCACAGACTAACATAAAACTGTCCTAGTTGAGTCGTTCTTTAGCTTTTTAAATCCAATTTTATTCATCTTTCCATGGCTAAGAGCACCAGAATAGACACCAACAGACCAAAATGTTTTATGATTTTTTTTTCCTTTTTCCTTTTGACTTACATGGGGAACAATGAATACACAAGCTGTCTTCAGCTGTTTAATTAGAACAAACAATAGGCTACATACAAAAAATTCTTCAGCAGGGTAATTAGAACATACAAAAGAAAAAATGAGTCTAGCGAAATCGCAATATGGCCTACTGCAATTTTCAAATCGCAGGAGGCGCAATATTTGTTAAAGGTGAAATGTGTCAAAATACTGTTTTAAATGAAATATTGTGGTGCTGCAGAGATGTCCTGGCCTGCACATCATATTCTACACACTTAAGAAAACATCTTTGTTTGGTACAGATCCCCGCAAAAATCACACCATAATCATTTGAATACGTTTTTCAATGAAAATGAGAATAATGATGTAAAAATGATCATTCCCTCTAATATCGCAAATCATATCCCAATTGCAATATCAAAATAATCGCAATTAGATATTTTTTCAAAATCAGCCCTAGTCAGGTGTGGGGTACATGTACATGGTGCGTGACTTTCCTCGGTATCATTATGATGTAGAGAGAAATCATATGGAAAAATAAAAGTAACTGCAAATCAAATGAATTAAACTTGTTCAACTAGTAAACTTGTAGGAGATGTAACCTGAACAAAATGCCAATTGAGACTAGGAACCAGTGAGACTTCTCTGTAGGTACAGTTAGCTTAGCTATTAGCCTTTTTTGCACGGTGCTTTGCAATGTTTGTCGTTGGCTGGCCTCCGTAGTGCAGAAGCTTTGCTGTGTGTTATTTACAAATGTGTTGCAGTTTCTGTCGCCCTCTAGTGGTCAGAAAATTCTGCTTATTGCAGCTTTAATGTCCTCATTGAGGCACTTGTTGCAGCTTAAAAACAGCAGACAACACTTCATCACACAATAATAGCACATGGTAAAAATGGAATCATATTAAAATAAAACGCATACTGTGCAGTAATAATACAGCTTCAGAGGTTCAGTGCTTTGTTGTCAGCAACCCTCAGGTGACATGCATATATCAAGATACTATAAAGTACATACAATATAATATGTACATGTCCGGATTAAGTGCATACTATGAAGTACACACCCCATAATGTAGCATCACATTTAACTGCAGAATAGTTCAAAACATCATGACTTAAATGAAGAGTTTGTTAATTACGGCCCCTCATATCGGATTAATCCTAATCGAAAGTCAAAATTAAAACACACTTATTACTTTTTAAATGCTAGCAGATAATTTAATTCCTTGGGTGGCCAAATGAAAACACTTTTACAGACTGGCTCCTCAATGTTTTGGAGATATTGAATGATGAACTCCAGAAGCGCCACTCAACTTCCAGCCCTCCGGCTCTGTCTATGCTAATTTTGCAGAGCACAGGAGGCCAAAAAAACACTGCCTGACCAGACAAGATATGTCCTGGGATTAGCTCCTCCCTCCCCTCCCCCAGCATCACATTCAATTACATAGGACTATATTTTACCTCACTGACTTTCTAAATAGGGTGTCAGTGGGAAAGAAGAGGAAAAAAGCAAAGGAAGTGACATGAGGAAAGTTCAGGATGCTGCTCGGCGTTTCTTCTGTGATTTCAGCGCTGCTTGAGGGTAATTTTAGATTTGGTTCCACATCTGTCACTGTTCCAGTTCCAGTTATGGTTCAAGTGCAGGTTGCAGTGCTAAACTCCATTTCGGTGGGATGCTTGCTTTTTTTTTTTTTTTCTCGAAGAACAAAACAGGAATTCTAAAACAGTGTTGAATTCTAAACCGCAATGTTAACCAGCCTCCTTTGTGCTAAGAGGACAATGTGGCTAAATGATCCTGTCCTATCCTCAATTTGACTTTTTCTCGAGGCAATTTCCGTGCTGTGTTGCCACTGAATGAATATCGAGGAAATGCCGGTGTTTCTCTGCAGCCCGGCGCTTCCTCTCGTCCGCTGACAAGCTCTCCCGCAGTCCTCTCTGTGTCCGATGGCAGGCACGGGAATGGGAATGGGAATGGGAATGGGAATGGGAATGGGAATGGGGTGGGGAAGCCCGGCTGTCAGATCGAGACAGCCGCTTGCTTTGAACTGGTGGATGCCGGCGGAATGACCAAAGTAAACCCAGACTCACAGCACGGAGGTTACGGGGCAGTATGTTACCCACCCATGGGAGTTGAACTGTGGCCGCCCGTGGCAAGCTGCTATTGTGCTAACAGGAAGTCTTGCATGAGTGTTATTTCATAGCTGTCACACAAGCAGGGCTACTCATTTTGAGAGGAATTTGACTCAAGCAACACTTTTTTTTTACTGCAGTTTTTAATTAAAATTTGTGTTTCATTTTGCACCAAAAATATCTTTATTTGTAGTACAGCTCTCTACCTGCTTGATGCAACTTCAATATAGTATGAACTGTAACCCCTTCCTCCCTCCTCCCCCGGTTTAAACACTGCCACCCCACTATTACCTTTTGATTATGCTTTGATTTATTTGATTGAAGACGTTTTTTTTTTCACTCTCACATTGATTGACACTATATGACAGCGTAAAAGGCAGAAAAACACTGAAGGTGTCAGACGCGCATCTTCAAACAGTTGTTTTCAACGGCATAAACACACACTAGAAGCATGAAGTGTCATGTCAAACCACCTTGATGCGTCTATGCTCCGAAGCTGGTTTGGTTTTGGATGTTAAAAGGAATAGTTCACCCAAAAATGAAAATTCTGTCATCATCTACTCACCCTCATGCCAAATGAAACACAGGTGAAATTTGTTAGTCCATATAACACACAGGGAGGCTGCCAGCACAACTTGGTAGCAGCCTTCTCCAAAACAACTGAAGTCAATGGGGACCAGTTCTTTAGAGTTCCAAAACAAAAACAGCCAAACAATCACACTGTGAATAGAAAGACCTATACACCATTATTTGTTGCAAATCAATCAGCTGTAGTTAAGATTTGCACTAAATGATGGTGTAAATATACTGTAGGTCTTTTTGGAACTCTGAAGAACTGGTCCCCACTGACTTCAGTTGTTTTGGAGAAGGCTGCTATGGAGTTGTGCTGCAGCCTTCCTGTGTGTTATATGGACAAACTTCACCTGTGTTTCAACTGGCATGAGGGTGAGGAGATGATGACAGAATTTTCAGTTTTGGGTGAACTATTCCTTTAAGTGGAGGACCTGACTACAGGAAGACAAAAACATGGATGAAGAAAAAAGTTCATTAACAAAATCGACAAAAGCCATGGAACATGTGACTGCATGAAGTTCCAATCGTTCAGAAGTACAGGACAAAATATGTCTCAGAGTGTTAGACTGTATAGCAGGCCATGGAACAGAAAATATGATACGGTCCATGGCTTGTTCTACAGTCTGCTTCTTATGTAATACTAACATTAGCCATCACAGTGGTGAAATTCAGATGCCAGTGCTGCTGACACTTCAAATCTGCCCGAGCATCAAATGGCAGCCGTCAATCACTGCATCCACAGTGTTTGAACCTTTAAATGTATTTTTAGGCTGCAAAAGATCTGCTTGTAAACATTGAAGTAAAAAAATGTGAATTAAAGCTCATTTTCCAGCTGTTAAAGAACATATGTGAATGTAAATGTGAACGTCCAAAACACGAGGACCGCCTGCTCTTTCCGTGAAATGGACTAACCAGGTGAATCCAAGGTCAGCGTTATGATCCCCTATTGATTTCATCGGGTAAAAGTGGCTTGGAAGTGGAGGAGATTTTAAGCCTTGACACAGCTGCAAAGCTCCGTAACGGGAGGACGTGCCCAGCGTTTTGCCCTCTCAGTGTGTATGGTCAAATCAATTTTAGACCGGGGCTAGAACAGTTCCAGGTAGAAAGCCCTTGTGGAAACGGTTGCCAGCTCGGTGTTTTTTTTCCTGCCTGTGTCTCTGTGCTTCATGACATTGTTTGAAGCAGACTAAGCTGCATGGCGACAGAGGCTTTTTTTTTGAGTGCCAGGTTCCCATTCACACTGATCACACATTAGACTGATCAAATCAGACTCCAGGCCTGCTTCCTGACTAACTCAATTTGCTCTCATACGCTTCCCTTTTCACGCTGAGCACACGCACACGCACACACACACACACACACACACACACAGTTGGATACACATTTGACACGTGCATACACATCACACACACACACACACACACACATAAACAGAAAACCAACAGCGAGTGGGGCAGTACCCATTGAGCTCTAATGAAAAGCAGAAAAAGCCGTTACCTTGGCAACTGCCAGCACACATCTTCAGGAGGACCCAGATTTCCTGTCTGACTGGGATCGTTTTGTTTTGGTTCTCCTTTGATAGCCGCGGCATCCCTAGACAGATTATCTCACCATTGGCAAGAATTTATGCTAAATCATCGTGAATTAAACAACAGCCATTTGTGGTGAGCCGAAGCCGCCTCGCAGAGCCCAGAAAATCCCCAGTCATATATTTAATACCTCCGACTCCCCAAACTCTTAAAAACACAAACACAAATGTAATCAATGATCTGATTGATTTGAGCCTGGACTCGAGCCAGTCTTTCCTCCATTCTGGATTCAGTCAGCAGTGGTGCACCGCTACCGCAGGAAAACTACTGCCAATGAGAGAGAACATGGGAATTAAAATCACAGTGTGATTTATTAAAATTTCCCTCTAAAATACAACAAGGTCTTGTTGCCATGGTTAGAATCAAGTTTATCATGATAGAACATCCCAAGATAAACATTTGTACCGCTGCAACCTGCACAAGAACCATTACTTGGACTAAAATAGAGACAGATGTTCAGTCAAAGCACTAAAACCACAAAAGAAACGCTGTTTGGGCCCCATCATTAATAGGTTGTTGGTTGGTGCTTCAGTAAGAGACCGTTTTTTTGAAGGATGAGGCTATTTCCTGGAAAGCAGGTTAGATGGTTTGGAGGATGTCGCTCCTCCTATATACCATATCATTTCATGTTTTCAATTTGGCAAAACATAAAACATTTGGGTCTACTCCACATTCTTGCATCATCATGATCATCACCATCCTCATTATCATATTGTATAGGATGCCAGAATTAAGTTTTGAGTCTTTTGGAGGTGTTGTGGGTGTAATTCAACCAAACATCTGTGACATCCAAGCCATAGATGCTCTCCCTAGGTCAAATATCACAAAGGATAATGGATAAAGTGGTAACCTGAAAGTTCCTCATTTTTTTTATTTTTGTCCCATCTTTGGTACTAAGTGATCATTGCTGTGGTGTTTCTGCACTGCACTTCCCAGAGATCACCTGTCAATCAAACAGTGTGGGCGGAGCTTGGATTTTCTGTTGATGAAGTTTGAAGTTCTCTTATCTTCGTCTGTTCAGCCATGGTGGCTATCACTGCTCATGCTAACTACCCAGTTCTTCTTCTGTGTATTCCAAACAAACCGTAAACGTAAAAAAGCATCTGTGAAAGGTCTACTGACACCGAATGTTTAGAACAGCAAATGGAAAAGCTTTCATGAACTAACAGTATTACACTGTTGTGTTACATCAATCAGTGGTAGAGTAACAAAACAATATGAAAATGTCACAGATTATTACTTTAAATCAGATTGTGTGTATTGTTAACTTTGCTTTTGGATGCAGAAAATTCTGCTAGCGCTGAACATTGCAGAATTATCCCACTTGGCAATTACCTGATTGGTGCTAATGGTTTTATTGTGTCTTTGATTCATGACTGGCTGTTGTTTGAGATGTTTCAGGTAGAGAAATGACTCTCTTTACTCCTTTCATTACTCAAAAACATAATTTTCTCAAAGCCAACACAAATCTGGGTCTCATTTTTGTGACTGGTCTCTTGCATTCCTTACTGACTTTTAGAAGAATCCTAGATACAGTAGGAGAAATACTCCATTCCGGTGTATGAAGTAACACATAGGAGATATAGTGTGGAAAGGTGCCACTGCTGTAACTACATGAGCTGTCCAAGGTGCTGATGTGGACAAGAAGAGTAACCTTGTGTGGGTTATACCCGATGTTAAATGAGGCCTTGCTGCTCACAACCGGTGTTCTCACCTGCCAGTGGTTGATGGCATATTCAATCTCTGATGACCACAACTCCCTAGCCTTGCTAACATGTGAAATAACAGTTGACATTTGGCAAATGATTTTATCTAACCCTCTTATAGTACCATAAGTGCAAACATTTTCAGTATAGGTGGCCCCAGTGGGAATCAAACCCCCAACACTTCTACCCACTGAACTACACAGGATCATATTTTCTACTTTGACTCCTTAGACCGCAGTCACAACTACTGTTTATTTTCTATTGTTTTTTTATAGTGTTTACTTTGTTGCATTTTTCTATTTGATTTGTTTAGGTTCGCAATGCCCAATTACAAGTGAACCAGGGCTGGTAAACAAAAGTCACAAGACTCAAAAGTTCATTGGACAGAGTTTTGACAACCTGTCATCCCCCCAAGGTAGAGGAGATTCAAATTTAATCCGATTCTAGTCCCTGTAACTTTATCTAAGCATGATGGAGTTGTCTGAGCTCTCTGCCATAATTTAGTCTACCTTCTCTGGTTGTCTGTTCATACCAGTTAAGAAGACATGAAGAAATAGCTGAATGTGAGCATCAGTCCAGACTGTAGTTTGCCCTCGCTTCATTTTGCTAGGCTTTCCAAGCATGAGGAACTGCTGGCTATCAGATGTCAACACCCATGAACCCTTGCGCTTTGGGGTCGTTTCCTGCATTTGGTTTGGATTACGTTCTCACTCCTAATGAACCGCACTGCAGTTCTCTTGAAAGAAGGCGTCTCAGTGCGGTTACTTGGCGCCACGTGAGTTCAAATGGCATTTTTCTCACCTGGCCAAACGAAACGAACTAAAGGAGGAAACGCTCCGGAGTTCAAATAAAGCGCTCCAAACATGCTTGGTGTGAAAGCGCCCTTGAGCTCCAGCATATAGAGTATAATCCTCTTTCTCTTCCTCTGTCCTCTCAAGATGATTGAACATTTAAAAATAGTTTAAACTGTATTGAAGCTACTCCAGCAAAGTCTCTTCAGCTACTCAGAATCTCTTTGTATTTTTGTGCAGTCAAGAGTGTCAGGTGAGTGTGTTTGGCAGAGAGACAGGTTGTCCATCCTGTTTATAACAAAAACACTGAGCACCAGAAACCCTGCTAGACACTACAGTTGGTACAGCCAGTGATGTAGTGCTAAACTAAAGATCGGTAAACTGTGACCCTTCGCTTTGTTCTCCCACATCACCCCCCGCTGCATTTGAACTCTCATACTTCACATCTCATAAATGATGAAATGATCATACTGTATTTGGCATGGTTTACTTTTTGCTAGCTTATGCTGCGAGGCAAGATTGATCAGCCAGCGCCGCGGCTCTGCTACCTCTAGCGGACTAGCCTTGGCTGAGATCTCGTGAGCCTTCCATAATTCATGAAGTGCTAGGTATCCATTTTGGGAAAAAAAACATTGTTATGTGATGTACACTGTTCAATGGTTGAAAAATACAGGTAAATACACCCTTTATAATGTTATTCCTTTGTTTAGAATGGTCTAAGGATAACTAATAACTTAATATTCCAATTCCACAGTCAGGTTTACTTTCTTGCCAGCAGTAGCTCTCTCTTTCAGCCAACCTTTCAGATGGTTGATATCTCATTTAGGAACAACACTTGTTTACTTCTCTCCCTTGGCCCTGGGATTATTCTTTGGCTGGCCGCTAGATGTTTTGTTTCTCACATGGAGAAACAGACTTTGAAATGGACTCTTGTACAAATCTGCTATTGTCAGAGGGATGCCCGAGACCCTGCAGCAACAAACAGCTATGGCAGCCTCACCCATCCTCGATTGGATCTTGAGGGAGCATCCATTTAGCTATATGGTCTAACTCCTCTCCCCCTTCTCTCCTCTCCTCTCCTCCTCCTCCTCTCCCAGATGGCCTATAAGCCCTGGCTGTGCGCTCAGTATTTCCCCACCACCCAGCAGTCCTGTCAGAAGAAGGTACCGTGCCACCAGTACTGCCTGGAGGTCCAGCAGAGCTGTCCGTTCATCCTGCCCGACAACGACGACCTGATCCACGGCGGCAGCCCCAGCTTCATCTGCACAGGTCAATATGGACTCACTTGTCTCATAAGAGTCAGTTCAGTTCACTTGTGTAGGTTTTTTCCCCCAATCATGTTTACAACAGCAGCGGATAAGTGCAGACGCCTATGTTTGCATGTGTGTGTGTGGGTGTTTATGCAGCCTGGCATATCACTACTGCTGCAGAGAAAACCTCCCAATTTGCTGTGTTTTTTCGCTGAACTGATCTTGGATTGAAGAACAATGGTTTACATGAAAAGTATTCCATACATTATAATGCACTCCAATGGTATACCCACTCCCACCCACCCCCTTTTCCCTCTAACATCCAAGCCAGGTTTATATATAAGTGCCCACCCTAGTTTAACAGCTAAATAGGTTGATTGCATCCAGTCCATTCTATTGGTAAATAATAGAAAATATATATAAGGGATGTATTAATTCATCCAAAATCCATAGTTCCATATGTGTCTTGGCTGTATGGTATTCTTCCAGGAAAACAGGTGTTTTCAAAGGCTTTCTGATGACATCTAGTGGTCCGTTCGAGAAGGGCAGAGTTTAGACAAGGACGTTCTAACAATGCATTGATAAATTGAGTTTGGCTTGTCTCTCATATTTACTGCAGTTTATACAGTAGTAATCACCAAGGACTCTAGCTCAGAGGACCAAGCCACTGGCCCCTAGCCAACGAGCAAGTTTTCTGGAAGAGCTGAGCACCATTACAGCACGATCTCATAAAACGATTCTGAAAGATTTTCAGGCAGACTCATCAACAAGCAGTCTATGCTTTGTTTAGCCAAGAACTATTTTCTCTAGGCCCTTGATCTTGCTGGCCTTCCATTGCTACAATATTTTAGACTAAATTAGAGAGTTTACTTTTTGTGTGATTCTATTTGTAACTTTGCTTATGTGCATTGGCGCATGTTGTCTGCCTACAAATGTATCAGGAAGCTGCTTTCTTTGGTGGGCCTCTCTTGAAAATAAAGATAATTAAATCTCAATGAGACCAGTAGGTTAAATTGAGGTTAAATAAAGAAGATCTCCTTTGATAAATCTGTATCTCTTCTCATTCAGGTTTTGCTTGTGCAGTGTAGTTTGCCTGTGCAGTTCAGTCCTTTCAAACGCTGGCGAGCAAGAGTTCCCGAGTCATCAAGTGATGCAGTGATGCGTCACTGTCTGTATGGCCATGGACTTTTATTTGAGTTCAGCTGAGGGTCATTGTGTCTGGCCTGTCCCTCCAGATCACGATTAGAGCTGCAGAGAGAAGATGTCCAGTGAGTTTGCTCCATCTATAGGACTGAAGGATGTCCAACGGTAGGGCCAGACTTGATGAGATAACCATCGCTGTGCTGAGATCACACAGTTCAATACAACCTTTGATTATTGTTATTAACAGATCTTATCTTCACTTAGCTGAAACTGTCTCCCAAGCTTCGTGCAGCTGCTTTACATCCTCCCAACCCTACCATTTCTCCTGAAGAGTGGTTACAAATAGGATTAGACTGATATATCAGTTTGCTGATTTTGCCATCATTGTCGTCCACCGCCAATATGATGGTGGTTGCTCCCTGACCCTCCTCCCCCCAAACATACAAATCATCCCAGTGTGGTGTGGGAGTATTTTTAGTCACCCAGATTTAGGGTTAGGATTAAAACCTGCAAAGAAATCTGTCTCTCCCTGCCTTAAAGCATAACCCCAGACATTTTCAACCCTATTTTCCCATCATTTTCCATCATACCAATTGATTCTGACCAAAATCTCATCAGTTGCTTTACTATAGGGCTATTTAAGATTACAGCACATCTTCCAAAAATCAACCCCAAAGCATGTCTTATTCAACATATTGATGCTCACTCTGTAATAAGACATGTATATATTTAATTTACAGTATTTCTATGACCTGACAACTTTCAGTATTTATGTTGCACTACTTTACACAGCAAGGCACGTAGACAGGCAGCCGCACTGTTTACCAATGGCCAAGGTATCATCAAAACTGTACAAGAAAGGCATGGATCAAGATGTTTTTCATTGACATCTTTCTATAGTCATGACTCATTCCATAGGGAGAGTCAATATGTTGAAAAAGACATGCTTTGGGTTCTTTTGGGGTTGATTTTTTAGAGTGTCTAGCTCTATAGTGAAACAATTAATACGATTTTGATCAGAATAAAAAAAAAAATCAAAAAAGAAAAACAGGGTCTTGGTTGAAAATGCACTGGTGAACTTGAGTGTCTGAATGCTGTTTCACTGTTACACTTTTCTGCCCTAATGAGTACAAAAAGAGTAAAATACAGTAAAATGAATACTGAATACTTGTTTTTTTTTGTGCTATTTTTGGCATGAAAGTAGTCCAATTTTAAGATATTTTCAGCACAAAATAATGACTTGTTGGCAGCTTTATTCCAAAAATATTGGTATTGGTATCAACAGAAATACATATCGGTCACAACCTACTTACAAGTACATACAAACAGTGGGGAATGTATAAGCAATTTTATCTTATATTTTCTCTTCTGAGCAGGACTGTTGGGAGAGCGTCCGTCAGAAAGCGAGGCGGAATGCTGCGACGTCCGATGGGACTCCAAAATGGACAACCCTTCAGGCGGGACCCTAAAAAGGACAGCTCCCCCCTGCCACCCCCAGGGGGCCTCGGTCACCTCCGCCGCCACCCCCAGACTGTGCAGCGGGCGCCTGAAGATCTGCCTGCTGGCCCTCGTCCTCCTACACACTGTCATCATCATCTCGGCCTCCCATAATTCCACGTGGGTGGGCGTGGCCGCCATTTTCTCGCCGGAGGAGAGCGCCTCTAACGAGGAGTGAACCTTGGGGTTGAATCGCGGATAAAGCTTGTAAAGAATGATGTCTTTCGAGAGGAATCGTTTCCTTATGGCTTTTACAATGTCATGGCTGCCAGGGACACGTCTGGCATGACCTGCTGGAAATGCCTCTACAATCTGCCGCCAATGAACCATCAACCACAGGAAGTGGGAGGGTTTTAACTGGAGCTGAGGGTGCTGGGATTGGACATCGACCGAACCGAGAAGTTTGAGAACCACCCCCTAAAGAACTGACCTCTTGCCACTTGAAACCTGCTCATTGTTTCTATTCCATCCAAATGTTTTCTAGCATATTGTCCCGCCTCTCTCTCTCCTTCCCTTTCTCCCTTCCCCCCTTTCTTCCTCGCTTCTGCCCTTCCCTCCCAAGTTGTTTGTGACGTTTCGGAGCGTGTGTGGAGGGCGCGTAGGAGGAACAAGACATCCTTGGTGTGTGCGCTTTCACTCGTCATTACCTTTAAGGTTTTTGCTGCATTTTTCAGGTGCCAGAACGTTTTGACATATCAGCTATATTCCAGTTCCTCCTCCCCAACACCTTAGAGTACAGAGGCATTGTACTTCCTTGTATGTAATAATAGTTCTTGTTCAAGGGCCTACCAGGACTAGCCAGAAGTTACCCAACGGTTCACGTGGTCTTGTTTCACTCCAAACAAAATGTATGTGATTCTTCTATATTCTAATGTTCAGCTTGTATTTTGTCAGACTCTAGACCTTCTCTCAGCCCCCTACAAAGGTACACGCTTACACATTTTAGGACCTTAAGTGCTCTGAGACCGGCTTGCTTACTCTTCGAACTCGTTGTGCCATTGAGCAAGTTGGGAGTTACGAAGTGCAGGTGGATATGGAGACAGTTCACGGTGTGACTATAGGGTTGGTACATGTTTGCAGGAGTTTTGCCTCTGTACTGAACTCACTGAATTAAACTGTCTCGAGTAGAGGGGCCATACGCCAAGCACCTCTACTTACAAAATGAAGCCGTACCACCACCGTTTAGCAGTACAAGAACAGGTGCACCCACTGTTTGCGCGTGCGTGTATGTGTGTGTTTTTTCTGGTTCTAAAGGGTTCAGCGAAGTTCAGTTTACCTCATGCGGTAGTGCTGATGTTCCGGACAGGCAGCCCCCACCGGAAAGCGGTGTCCTCCCTGTATTGCCCAGTGGCTTGTCTTGATGCCATAGCGAGAGATTAGGGTTGTCGTACACGGGGCCGCGGGAAAGCCGAGGGAAATCAAGTGTTCTTCGGCGCCCTGGCTACCTATTGCACGGAGGACAGTCGCACAAAGCCAAAACGCCGGTTCTTTGAGTGCCTCTCTGCTGTGTAAGCCCGGTGAGGCAGATACTGGCAGTCGCCGGAGCAATATAGGAAAACAGTGCCACTGGCTTTTTGAACGGCTGTTATTGTCCTACTTCCTGGGGGTTTCACTACCGCCGGCTTTGGCGTCAGCGTAAAGGTCCGTAGTAGCCTTGGTGCAAGTGACCAGCCAACCAATCAATCAACCCACTGATTCCTAAATCACCCCTTAGAGTAGTTGATCAACCTCTACCTTTCACAGACTAGCAAAGGGCTGTGTTAGCGTCAGCATTAGTAAGAGGAGTTTTCAAGGGCTGATTCATCCGATTTTCTTCTGTTTCGTATGACTGCTGCTACTAGCGCGCATTGACTTGTGGACGGGTCACGCAGTGATCGAGAAGAGATTTCACTCCCCCTCTCAGCTAGGAATGCACTGATACAGGTATCGGATATCGGGCAGGTACAAGCATAAAATCGGTATCAGAGAATTTCACTAATGCTAAAATCTGATATCAAGAGCAACGAGTAATAGACCAAAAATCAAATCAACCTTGATTTTCTGCCTTTTTCACTAGGGATGGGACGATCTGCTTATCTCACGACACAATTCGATACACGATATACGATATGGAGTTCACGATTCAATACAACCACGATACGATGTAACGAATTAAAGTTCAATGACAACAAAGTCTGACTGTGCAGAATTATGTTTACTTCTGAGCCACAAATCTTTTTAGTAATGGCATTGGCTTGCTAGAATGTAAACAACAATTTAAAAATGTCATTACAAAGTGCAAATAGTATAATTTGGATGGAGAGCTTGTGAAATTGTGATGGGCAAGCCGTCTCATTTGTGATTACTATGGAACGAATATCGCGAGTCTGCCGCACGATACATATTGTCACATTTTGTATCGCGATACACTGAATTCCGATATATCGTCCCATCCCTATTTTTTACATTTAGGATGCCAGATGTTTGTAATGAATTATATCTCAATGATTTTTGTCTTATGACCACCAAACTAATGCTCTATAATAAGGCTATAGTAACCAGTTAAGATAATGGATTGGATCTGTAGGGTAGTATGGGCCGATCCTTAAACTTCAGCACTTGTTTTCGCCGCCAAATCGTTAGCGGCGGTGACAAAGTGGTATCGGTGCATCCCTACCCTCAGTGCCCCCCACCCCCACCCCCTCCGTTAACAGCTTTACCTTACCTCGCATCGCCATGACCATCGATCGCTCTTCATATATAACAACAGAGTGGGATAACATAAGGAAGTCAAGTCTACGCTCGCCTCTGGATTTTTCAAGATACAGTTTCGTAGACTTTCGCCCCCTCCCATTTACTCTCTACTCCCCCCCTTTTGCTTGATATTCTTGTGATGTGTTGATTTGGGTTTGTTTGGTTTTGTTTTTTTTTTCTCAAAGAACTGTGTTGAGGAGAACCAGAACTACATTCCCTTGAAGACAGCAGCGGATGTATTTGCCATCGTAATAGGAATGCTCATACTTGTATACCGTCCCTTTGGTATCCAGCTGTTCATGATCTGAGTCCTGTGGATCTATGCAGATGAACCCCACCCCAAACCCCCCCCCCCCCAACCCCCACCGCACCCCACCCTCGACCCCCTCCACCACCACAAAACCCCTTGTCCTTTCTGTTGTAAATATGTCCTGAGGATGTGGGATCTCAAAATGGCCACCCCACCCCACCCCCTCTCCCCACCCCACCCCCCCACTGTTGAAATCTCACTGTGTTTTCTGTTTGCCTCCTTGGTTTTTGTCTGTTTTTTGAAACTTTTTGCTGCATTTTTCTGTTGTCTAAAGCAGTGGTGTGAGTTGATGAGTAGGACTAAGTTGGATGTTAAAAGACGAGATAAAGAGGTCTTAAAGAAAATATACAAAAAAAAATGAAGCTTGAAATGAGAAAAGGGTTCAAATATAGAGAAAAAAATTACGATAAAGTTGTCATATTGTCATACTAGAGATGCTTTAGTTTGCTATTTTACTTTCTTTTTTTCTACAAAAGACTTGGATGAAATTATTTATAAAATGCGTCCCACAAGTCATGATCTTTTTTGGACGTAAAACAAATACACATTTATTAACATTTTGTTCAAAAGAAAATAAATATAAATTATGTTAAACATGATTGGTGTTTGTAATTCTTTTCACCCAGTGTGTTTCACATTGATGCTGCAATAATAAAGCATTAACGGGCAAATAAACTATTTTTAGATTTATTTTTTTTAATGTTTTTTTCAGCTTTTCATGTAGAGTTAAATACCAAAATGTCCTTTACTGACCAGCAGAGGGAGGTATAGCATTGTGTCTCAGAATTCAAAACACAATGTCCTAATGGAGTAAACATTATACACTTGCCCTGTCATGCTTCAACATGTACATCAGTCACACCTCACTTCCACTTGCTGAACGATTTTTTCCTGCAAACTCTTTGTGTAAATCAAGCCTGTCCTAAAAGGGTCATGTTTAATCCTCCATAGGAGTGTAAAATATTATTAACATACGTCATTTAGTCTCGTAGTCTTAAAATATGATTTTTCTTAAAACAAGTGGAAAAAAAATCTTCCAATGGAGTGAGATAATTTTACTTGTTTCCAGTGCAGATCAACTTATTTCAATAATATACTTGACCCAAATGACAATCTTGGTACTAGTGATATTAATAATACAGGTCAAGAAGCAAAATGGGTGAAATTTGATTTGGAAACAAATGAAATTTTCTCACTTCATTGGCAGTTTTTTCACTTGTTTAAAGAAAAACTCAACTCTAAAGACACTAAACTGAGTTGTTAAGATGCATTTTTTTTGCAGTGTACATTTGATCTTTGATCTATCTTGATTGAGTTTAATATCTAGACTTACTACTTAGAGACAAATAGCTTCTTGTTAAGCATGTTATTTAAAAAGCATTAAGAAACTTAAGAACTGAATTTTTTTCAGTGTCTGATATGATTATTTTTGGGCCATGATTGAATGCCTATGTTAAAATTTGTCCCTTGGCCCTCCATGCCAAATCCTGTGGGCACCCCTGGCAAGTTGACCCCCTCCAACACACACACACACACACACACACACACACACACACA
The DNA here is from genome assembly GCF_046629955.1 of Centroberyx affinis. NCBI lineage: Eukaryota > Metazoa > Chordata > Actinopteri > Beryciformes > Berycidae > Centroberyx > Centroberyx affinis. The sequence goes on along the minus strand of NW_027281007.1, from coordinate 122,815 downwards.
CACTTACACACTTCTTCCAGGGGATCTAATGTGGCTGGAGACTTCTCTCTGGATTCCCAACACTAAGGACTAAACTGTAGAAAGTTGGTCCAGGAAGCAGATTTAAAAAATATTGTAAGTACATGAAGAACTGATTGACAAAAAAAAAAAAATCTTCAGCTGTCTAGGGAAAAACACTTTCTGAGCATTTGCAAGTTGATACATTCACTTCTACTTGACTACTTATTTTTTAAATATTTAGTTTTCCCTTTATTTTAATTCTTACTTGTAAGTCATTACAGTGACATCTGACATTAACTTTCATTCTGGGTGTTACCTCTCATCAGTGATACTATGGCTTAGTTGATATGAGCTAAAAACAAGTAGTACTCTGACTTGAGTAGAAGTGAACCAAAGTAGTGGTACTTCTGCTTGAGTCAAGGATTTAGTATCCATTATGGTGTGATCTCTCACTAGGACACAATATCATCAATCATCTACCAGTGGCACTTTCATTAGCCTACATTAACTGAATTAGAATCTCTCCATTAAGTTAATCTATTCATGAGTATTAATTATGAATCTATAAAACATCCACATGCTTATTACTAAAAACATAATGAGCGCAGAGAGACTGGTTGCCAGGATGCTATCATGTAGCAGTGGAGCAGAGTTGTCCATGCTCACAGGAGCTGAACGGACCTGGCCATGTGAATAAGGTGTGAATTCTGAAAATAAAGCCAAATAAATGTCCTGACGCACCACCCACATTTAGTCAGTCATGGTGTCGGCTGGTCTACATACAATACACAAAAAGCAGGTCAGGTTACCACGCTCCTCTGAGTTTTTTTGTTTTTTCCAGTTCTACAAATATTTTTTGGAAGCAGAGTTGCTCTGGAGGAAGAAATAATCTCATTGGTTGAGTTAAACCTCAGTGGGCGGAGCCAAAGAACCAAAGGTTAGCTAACTGGATACTTGAATGGTAAAGAAGGAACTCAGGTCAAAATCTAAAGAAAAATATAAATATAAAAAAATAGAGCTTATTTTTTTCATTCATTCATATCATGAATGCCATAGTCATGAATGAACGAAAAAATAAGCTCTATTTTTTTATATTTATATATTATTGGAAGGTCAGCAGGCTAGCTAACTAGCTTACCTAGATAGCTTTAAGCTAGTATGGCTAGTTCGACAAACAGTTGAACTAGACTGTGCTTTTATTGCCTTAGATATGCCCTGATTTGAACCAAAGCCTTTGCAACTTTATCCTCCTTCTCTGGGCAAGAGTGCCTGAAGTAACCCTTGTATTGCTCTCTTCCTATTATGGCTACTTTGAACTTTGACGGTCAGCTAGGCTAACTAGCTAACCTAGATAACTTGGCTCTAGGCTTCATAATATTAGCTTCCTCCTCTCTTACCTCTTGCCTTTTTCACTGGGCTTCAGTCTAACATTATTTAGCCAGAAAAATGGTGGTTCTTTGGCTCCGCCCACTGAGGTTTAAGGTTTTGAGGTTTGAGGAGAGAAGGGAGCATGGGAGAGCAAAGGCCATTTGGGTATATTTTCTACTCCATCATCAAAATGGACGTCTGTTATTATTATAGGCCTATCTATCATTTGATAATTAACATGGGCTGTACAGTAGGTTTATTTAGTCTTAACATGCATTCATAGGTGAACCTTTTTCCTCAGCCTAAATTGGTGAATACATTTTTTTAGTCGGCCCGATTCCAACAAATTTGAGTCTTTGCAACATTGCTTTTGTGAGATCTTGGAATTAAAATAGGCCCATGCTACATATCAGAATCCCTTACACTCTTAGGTTTACCTTATGTTTCTTCAAGTTTTGTCAATGATGTCATATTGTGGGCGTGGTCACAGTGAGGTCAGACTTCCTGGGGAGGACACATCTGTGCATCCTAACCCCTAACCCTGTTATTCATCAAGGTGATCTATGATCCTGCAACATCTTGGCTTAAAAAAACACAGAAACAAAGTAAGATCAACTCTAATTTAGGTCACATGTATGTACACTGACAAATATACCACTACTCCCACAAATTAGACCCAAGAGAGAATACCAAATTTTCATTCAATCACACAAATGGGATAAGAACATCTATATTTGCTTGTGTACATTTGCATTCCCACCATTAAGAAGCAGCAGGAAAAACGAAATATCTCCCTCTGGGTTATTGTAATGTGAACCTTATGTGAATATTGTTTCTCAACAACACACAAATAGAATAAGACTGTCTCTAATTAGTTTCTCATGCAGGGCCTTTGACAAGTGCAGTTGGACACCAGAACTTACCAGTACCTTGTTCCAGTCACAAGGTGGCGGTATAGGACAAGTCTAGATCCAAGATGTTACTAATGAGTGTGTGGAGATGTTCTTTTTTTTCCCCCTAGTATATTTTGAATTGTTAGGATTAAATGAGATGAGTTGAAACTTAATGATCCCTCATTGCAGCAGCAAATATTAAAGATACACAGCAAAGAAAAATAGAATAGAACAAATGGGGAGGAATGTCAACACTGAAACGGCTTAAGTGGACATTTATGGATGGAAGTGTGAAGAAAGTATGGATTACAGCATTAAGAGGGGTGTGCAAAATATATTTATGCATATGAGAAATGTGTCCTCAAAACACCTGAGCATCACTTTTCTCCATCCTTCCTGAAAACTAAACTCTTCGTCTTTGCTTTTTTTTACATTCCCCCCTTCCTCAAATATGAGCAAGTGCCGTTTGATGCAGACTTCCACAGTTCAACCCACACAACTCCCACCCATATTCCCTTTTTCTCAGAGCCGCGTCTCTTACCCACTGACCTGACATTTCCATCTCATAAAAGGTTTTTTTTCTTTTTTTTTTCTTCGCCAAACAAAGAGGAAATGTGTCTGGGAGTTTGTGAACGCAGCAGAGATTTTATTGCTCAGCTGAGATACATGTGGCTCCCCGAGGCGGAGGTCTTAACCACTACGCAATCTTTGGGGCGCTGCGATATAATTAGATGAGAACTGTGTAAGTAGAACAATCTGCTGGCAGAATCGGCCCTTTTGCTTTGTTTAGATTTAGTCTGTAAATACCGAAATTCTAACAAAAGGGATTTCCATATATGATTATTCTTCTTTTATCAAAAAAATTCTGGGGATTGAAATTCCATACAGCTCCATCTCGCTGACACCAGTGTGTGAAGTTGCCTTGTGCAGCTTCACAACACTTTTCAAAAGCTTCACTCAAAGGAGCAATCCACCCTAAAGCTATTGGCAATGTCTCCTGCATTTTTGTGCCCTATTTTGTTGCTTAGTGGTGTGTTTTTCTTCAAAGAGCGAGTGCTTCTTTTGAAACCCCAAATTTTGCGCTGATGTTCAACAATCACACAGGGAGAAATCCATTGTGGAAGAGGCAGAGAGACCAATTTCTCAGACCAGAGTGTCTGAGGCTGGATTTTCCCTTTACGTTCGAGGCTATTTTATACTGTCTCGCAGCCTGGCGTCATGTATGTGTGTGTGGGCAGATTTGAATCATTATGAAACTATGAGGTGCGACATATTTTGAGACGTTCTTGTATTCAGTAAATCATGAAAATATAATTGCATTAACATAAAGTCCATCTCTATTCATTAGCCAGTGGTGATGCTGTATGATCTCTGGACACTCCCAGAGAGCCATCCATTACAGGGTGGGAGGTCAGTTTGAAATATAATCCATTATGGATTACTGATTACCTGTTTATAATCATCTAACACTCAACACTCTAAATCAATCATGTAATCTAATTGCTTTCAGTTGTTTATCAAACAGTTTCTTTTCAAAATCGATAAAGCAAATTTAATATGTCATATGCCATTTGGTTGATATATGCTACTTGGTATTTGGGAATCAAACCCCCAAATACCCAATACAAATTACTGTGTTGTTATCGTTGTACAGTAGCTGAAATAAATTAGCTACCATTTAATTCACTTGTAATTTTATTGATTACTTTCTGAAGTTCTCAGAAGCATGTTGAAAGGGAAGAGGGCATTTAGGATGTGAGATTAGAGACACAATTTGTACATCTTGAAATAAAGGCTGATAATCATGTCAGTGATGATAACATGACTCAAACTCCAGTATGGAAAATGGCATACATTGTTCATGTAACTGTATCTTCTATCTATTTTGGAGGCAACTTAATCTCAACATAAGCAAAAATGTTACTGGTTATATTTCTTTTCTGAGTATATCAGAGTTACTGTATGATAATGAAATACATACAAGAGTTTCTTTCCAAAATGAAAAAAAAGTGACACATACTCTTGATGATATCCCTTTTACAGACTGGATCCCCAAGATATGAAATGATAAACTTAAGGTAATGTTTCCACTTTTCACTTTTAAACAGGTCAGAAATCCAAGGCGGATGACAACTCCTCCAAAAACCTGTTAAGTGACTGAACCATTCATCTCATTTTTCAAGATAGCTTTCCTGTTGAGGTCTTAATGTAACAAAGCTGACATAGGCCCAGACATCACACACACACACACACACACACACACACACACACACACACACACACAGACAGACATGGCTGAATACACAGATGAATGTACGTCCCTATGAGGATGAAACAAACAGAAATGGACAAATGCAAGTGAGCAGCAAAACACACACACACTCTCTCTTTCTCTCTCTCTCACACACACACATACACACACACACACACACACTCCCCCCTTGCTGTCACACACTCTAAACGAATTTGAGACGCCAGCCACCCCTCCCACATCTCATCCCCTCGCTGCCCACTTGCCTGTCCAGTCGCAGTGTATGTACCAAACAAACTGGCATCCCCGGCCTCTCCTCGTCCACCCGACGCCTTGGGGGAGGAGGGGGCCGAACCTCCAATGAGAGGGGGGGGGGGTTCCCGGACTGTACATGCAGAGTTATGAAGGAAGGAAGTACGATTGTAGGAGTGAAGGGGAATAATGTGTTTACATGGTGTTTTTTTTTTTTTTTTTTTGTCTGGGAAAGTGCGGAGAGCCAGGTGCCACACACACACACACACACACACACACACACACACACACACACACACACACACACTGCTGCCAGTGAAGTCCAGTGACTCTGCAGTCCTGCACCGTGCCCTCTGGACACCGGTGTCACCTCCCATCAGTCTTGCGCGCTCTTTCAAACAACCTCCCGAGTTTTCCCCGCAGCCATTCTGCTTTTCGATCCAGGCTGGAGAACACAGCTGCAGCATAGAACAACATTAACATTTCATACTAGAATATGGATTTCTGCATCCGGGTCTGTATGCATTTGAAAGTCTGTCATTAGGCTAAAGAGAAAAACAGCTCTATGGTTTGGTTCAGTTTTTCATTTTTTCTCATTGTTTTTCATTCTCTTAAAGTCATTTTGATCTAAAGGCTTCTGCTTAAATGCTTGAAATTCATTTCTTAGACAAATATAACTAGTGAAGTTGATCCTATGTATGAATTTCTTTCCAAAGCCTTTGTCTGTCCATCAAGGCAAACTTTAAAGACTCTAAAATATAAGATAGTTTTGATTTTTTTTTAACACTTTTTTGGTCACTGCATAATTCCATTTGGGCTATTTCATAGTTTCGATGTCTTTACTATTATTCTAAAATGTGGAAAAAAATGTGTGTTTTTGGATTGAATCATAATAAATCCGTCAGACGTGATCACATGTCGACACAATGTTCAGATCCTTGAGGTACATGTGATGCATTTCGCCTTCGCCTGCTGTTCCTCATTGTCCTCCTTTAAGTCTAAATGCTCTGCAGTGGTTCGAGGTCTAGAGAACCACGTGGAGAAGCACCACTGAAGGCCATATTTGGTCTCCGTGTTGCTCCTCATCCGCTTATTCCAGCCGCATTTTTTTCCTCAATGTCGAACAACGCAAACCACGGCCGCTGCTCTTCACGGCGTTATTCCGAACCCATTATGTAATCAAAATAATAAATGGCTGTCAGACTCTGATGCTGCCTGCAGCGAGAGCGAGAGCGAGAGGAGGCGGCTGTTGTTGTGACTGGAGCGTTTTTTTCTTTGTCAACAGGTGCCAAAAGTTGCCGCCGATTCAAAAAAAAAGTTTATGCAGACCGGTGTGGGCAGAACCTGAAAATAAAATGCCGCTTCGCAACTTGTCAAAAAACTCCTTTTAAAAAGTACGGTAGTTTTCTGATGCTGCTGAGTGACATGGGCGATAATTCAATATTATCGTTTATCGTCTTTCAGTGGAATCATATCGTGATGATATGAAGGTATTTTGATATCGTGACACACATTTCTGCTGTCTGAATTGATGATGACAAGCAAATTTTTACTTAAAAACTCTCATAAAATGAGGTATGGTAGGAATATTATTTGAATATTACTGTTTTGTTTGACATCCTACCTAACATTACCATTCGGTTCAATGAGATGAACATTCATTTGATTATTTAACGTGATTTTGCATACATGAACCATATCGTGATATATATTGATATCGAGAAAAATCCTTATGATTATCATGATATTGATTTCAACCATATCGCCCAGCCCTAGTTGAAAGGCATTCTGGGAAACATAGGACGGCCCGCGCTATCCAGACCCACCAGGATTTCAGGTTTTTTCATTTTTTCCGATGTTTCGGCTTTTCTCAAAAATTCCAACGCAATTTGCGATGTTTCGTGTTTGTTTTTGCGATGAAATTGCGGAAATGGGTATAAACTACGAAAAATAATTGTGATTTTTTTATTTATTCTTTTTTTAAATGTGATTTTTTCTGCCTCAAACGTCTTCGCATTGGACTATTTTCTTTCTCTCACTCACTCTCTCAGACTTTCATGACACCACCAAGAACCATGAGAAATCGAATCCAACACTCACATTTGTTCTTTCAACGCTTGGTAGCCTCTGATTCTTTATCTTCGCGATACAGCGTAACGCCTTCATAACAACGTATACCGTGTAACTTTTTTTTAAAGTATTCCTGTCACACGGTTCAAAAAGCCGCCTTCGATCCGGCTGGAGAGCGGCTTATTGGTTTCTCAAAAAATGCTTCTGACCCTTTCATGCGGAAACCCCAAAGCCTTTTTCCCATCTGTGTGAGCGGGGCTTCACTCTTGTCTGTGTTTCTATGCCGCTCTGACTCTTTGCAATATGACTACACTGGCCCTATGATGGCCTCTTTCTATTTGTATCTTACTACAGGCTGTGTCAGGTCGCTGCTGTCAAAATCCAACACGCACTCCGGATATATTGGCTGTGTTGTGTATCTCGACTGATAGGCTAAGCTGCTCTGAACGTAGGATTGATTCTCAGAGGGCTGTAACAAGCTTTTCATGTCTACATAAAAAAGGTATTGATGTACACTATGCGGAAAGCGTCGCCCCTAGTGAAATCTGGCAAGCCGTAAACATTCTATTTGCATTCCTGGCACGGGCTTTGGACCGTGCAGACCGAGATGACAGCGTTTCCATGCAGTAGGCCCGACAATATGGGGGAGTGATGCGGGACAAACTCGTCTTGTTTACACTCCCGAGTCGCTTCTTACCGCGTCCGAGAATCTGTAAAGAGTCAACAGTTGCCAGATGGCGTGTGAGACGCTCCCAGCAACACCACACGCGTTCGGCGGATATCGCTCGGATATCGGATCGCGCCCGTCTCCGTCTCTTTCGACTCGACGCCGTCTTCGCCTCTGTATTTTTTTTAAAGCGTTTAAACGTCAGTAACAGTGTGTCCGTAGTTGTGTCTCATTCAGGAAGATGTTTGGAGGACGGAGAGTTTGAATCTCTCTCTTATACCCTTAATATAGGCTTTGTTACATTTTCATTTACATGGAAAATGTACACATCACCAGGAAAATTTCACTTCATTTTAAACATTTTAACTATCTGTTGAGATTAGGGCTGAACAATTAATCAAAATTTTATCAAAATTGTAATATGGCCTACTGCAATTTTCAAATCGCAGGAGGCACAATATTTGTTAAAGGCAAAATGTGTGTCAAAATACCATTTTAAATGAAATATTGTTGTGCTGCAGAGATGTCCTGGCCTACACATCATATTCTACACACTTAAGAAAACATCTTTGTTTGGTACAGATCCCCGCAAAAATCACACCATAATCATTTTAATACGTTTTTTATTGAAAATGAGAATAATGATGTAAAAATGATCATTCCCTCTAATATCGCGAATCATATCGCAATTGCAATATCAGTCAAAATAATCACAATTAGATATTTTTTCAACATCGTTCAGCCCTAGTTGAGATAAGGGAGGTTCATGTGAAAGGTTGTGTGCGTTGGAACTGTTTATTCTGCCAAAACCATAAACCAGGCACTTTCAGACTTTCACTGACTCCTGCCTGCAGAGTCTGGACAGTTTGACACCCTGGCAGGTGGAAACACAGGTTTAGTCAGATTTGTTTGAACTTTAAAGATCGAGCAGAAAGCGATTGTACACTTGTCTTCTTGTCAGGACGCTTACAGCAGCACACCTGGGTCTGAAGGGGGGAACGAGGCAGCCAGGTATACTGTTGTACCTCCTTGGTTTGGATGGAAGAGACATGGATGACCATCAAAGAGCAGAACTACACAATGAAAGATTACCTCAGCGTTAAGAAGTCATCCAGAGAAGAAGAAGAGCATTTTCAGACACTCAGCAAGAAATCCATCATCCACGTCAGTTGCGAAGAGTTTGATAGCCTGGCAGGAAGAAATCCAAAGGTTTAGTTCATTTATTCTGAAACTGTAAGGTGATTATTCTAGGTTGTGAAATATAATGCACACTGTTTGATATTTAAATCCCATTTACCTGAGGTTTTGTCTGAATGCTCTACTCGAAATCCTAAATACTCCTGAGAACAGCAAATTTGCCACAGAGATCTTCCAGTTTTTTTTTTTTACCATCCAAAAGTTTCAGCAGTTACTTGTAAGGGCATTGGTAAGCTGCTTGATCAATTTCCCATGCTATATTGGAGGATGTATGCCAAAATGATGTCATATCACACAAAGTATTAAAACTCTCACATTTGATTATGGTATCAGAGTGTTGCCTGTTGTTTCATGTGCATGGAAATCATTAACATTTTGACAATAGTTTTCAATGGATACTGATAATGAAAACTGTTTTGGGGTCGGACACACACACAGTAACACATATACCCCCTATCTCACCCCATATACAGTACACATACACACACACATGAAAATGTCAAGGTATCATTTTACCCAAGTCAGGACCACCAGTCAAAGTTTGCAGTACCCAGGTTCAAATTCAAAGCTGTCTCTTTGAAAAGTTCAATGGCTGGAGGTTCTCTAGTGCAGTGAAATCTGAAGCGTAAATATGTCAGAGTCGGTGCATTTCCTTCTGAAAGGTTTCACATTATTATGAGTTATTTCTCAGAAAAAACTTGAAGCTGCCTCAAATGATATGAGATATACAGCTGACATGAGGATTTACTTGCTTCGATTTTAGTTTTAATGTTGGATAATGACTTCAGCTTGAAAATGTTCACATTTAGTCTCGCATCAATCAAACGTCAACAAGTTGTCTATTATTCAGTGGCAATTACAGTTAGTGTGTACTGAGTGAACCCGAGTCAATCAGTAATGACCGATCATCTCACCCTTGCCTTATTGGAGAAAAAAGATGTATTAATCATCATGAAAAATGTCAAAATAGCAAGATGAAAAATGTGTAAATGTGCTTCTGTGTGGACGATGTATGATGACAAAAAAAAAGCACGATAACTCACACACACCCCGAAAACACACACACACACACACACACCCAGGCCGTTTCAAATCAATGCTAGCCTCCCACACAGTGAGTATGATGGCGCGGTTGAAGGAGTGTTTGGAGTGGAGCGCCCAGGGCGAGACGAGGCTGTCAGCTACCTGATTACCTGCAAGGGGGACGCCGAAATGAGGGGGTGCAAACACTCAAAAACCCCACAAGATCTAAGCGTATTGATTATAATCAGGGAAAGGGCTGAAGAGAGGAAGAGCGGAGAGAATGGAGGGAGGGAGCGGAAGAACGAGGATCGAGGCTGCGTGTTAAAAAAAAAGAAAAAAAAGAAAAGCAGAGAATATGCCCATTTCTGTGAGTGAAGTAGTTCTTGTGAATCACAGCCGCTCCGCTCCTCGCTGCAAGAAGAATGTGGCGGTGTTTGTGTGTGTGTGTGTGTGTGTGTGTGCGCGCATTCACTTATATTCTTCACCCACCCGCTCTCCAGCCATGGCATCATCTCTAGATAAAGGCAGGCAGTAAATTACCCATTAATCTCAGAATAATTTGAATTTCCGCCGGTGCTAAGATTCATTCAATTCCAAGTCAATCACAAAACTCTTTGGCCTCAAGGCAGATGGAGGAAATTGTACTAAAAATACCAAATAATCAGCACACCCTTTGGTGCTGCCGAAGGGCTGGTAGCTTCTCTGGAATAATACAACTGAGACAACATTAAGGCTATTTTACAGTCATTATTGGCTGTGCGTGAGGGAGTAATTCACTCGTTATCTTAGACTGCATAATGGGCTGCCTGTTAAGAAATCTGTCAATAATGAGCCTTAGACTCAAGTCGATAGTGAGGAGTTTCTGTCTAATACCTACAAGCCTTTAATATTTATTAGGAAATACACTACCAGTCAAAAGTTTGGACACGCATTTTTCTTTATTTTTCACGTTTTAGAGTAATAGTAAAGACAGCAAAACTGTGAAATAACACAAATGGAATTATGCAGTGACCAAAAAAGTGTTAAACAATAAAAATACTACTCACAAAAGCTAACTGGCTAATATATAGGCCTAGCTACGATGCTAACGCGGCCGCGGTAGTTAGCATTAGCGTCTACCAATGGTGCGTTCCGTTTGAACTGGGAAGTCGGAATTTCCGAGTTCCCAGTCGGAAATTTCAACTGGAACGCCCCCTGAAGTCGGACTTCTGACTCGGAAAGTCTGAAGAACCTCACCAACCCCGACCTCAAAATCCAAGATGGCTGCTCCGTGCCTAAGCTGTAGTAATATACTGTTTATTAGCACTTCTGTCTTATTTGTGTCTCATTAATCAGCCGTACACACAGTACTGTCCAACTTCTTTCTGTGGACATGTTGCTACAGTGTCTGTATGCGCAAAATACCACGTAATGCGTAGCTGGGGTTTTTGGTCAACTGGTATTGCTAACAATGGCTAAACCTGGCTAAAGCAAACACCACTTTCCCCACCCCGTGAAATAAAAAAAAAACAAATTGGTTATCCGACTTGTTGTACTGGAACGTGATCAACTCGTGTGTGACGTTATTCCCAGCTCCGACTTCCGAGATAAATGAACGCAGCAAAACATAGTACCCAGCTCTTAATGTAAAAACGCATTACTTCCCGTTTCACTGGAGCTTGGAAAGGCCAACTCCAACACTAATAGCCATTAAAAGTGAATGTGTTACCACAAAAAAGTTAGCACACAGCGCTTTAAAGAGTTCTTATTTCACAAAAGTTGACTTTCTCATACATTTCCTGCCTGCCGTAATGTTTCATTTTTCTGGTGAAGGTTACGGCAAATGCTGGGTATGAAGTCATTCCTCAAAGTCTGGCTCACTCAGACACAAAAGCCTTCACAGTCCGGTTAGCTCGGAGTGCCGCTGCTGTGACGAAAACCTCTTGAGAACCGGAGAGAAAAGGCCTGTAGCGGCGGGTGAAAGGCCTATTTGACACTTTGTTAAACATCCCCTCCCATTCTGTATCAGTACACGCACAATACAGTAACTTTTCACCTCACACGTATCTTAGCAGTACGTTCTAGTGCTGTGATCAGTAGGGAAGGTATTGGTACTCACTGGTTCACAGGTGTCAGTCTTTACTAGAACGATAGACACTTCACCTGAAGTACGATTCTCTCCAAGCTGGCGTGAAGAGCTTTCATAAAAAAAATAAAAAAAATGGTGTCTAAAGGATAGAATCAAGTATAAATCTAAATGGTATGAGATTAAATCATCACTCAACGGTCCCACACTAGGAGATGTTGTTGTTTTTCTGAACCCTCAGGTAAATTACCTACATTACTGTAAGAATAAGACACCTTTATGACTTCTAGGACACCGAAAATGATAGAGAAGCCCAAGAAACACAGGTAATAAAAACAGATTAAAGACCGCTTAGTGTCCTGTGCAAAAGTCAATTTACAGGATGAATAGATTGTGATTAGACTCTCTGTGAGCAACACAGCAGACTGTTTGCGTGTATGTCTGAAAAATGTGGGCAAACAAATGGAATATTACTCCACAGAAATACAGAACTGTACGCAGTCTGACAGACAAGCCGGCAAACAGACAGACTAGAAGATAGAGGGAGAAGTTGATGGAGCCATAAGGCTTAAGAAACTTTGAAAGTATTTTCTTGGAGAAGTGTATAATTCATTCGCGCTCCACTCTCAGACTGGAATCTTTCACGCTTTGGTGGAGCGATGGAGGGAAAAGAGGAAAAATTCAGCTCTGCCTCATTTCCATAAACGGGCTATTCTTTAGAGCCAGGCAGTGTGAATACATTTATGAGAAAGCATTCTTAGAAGAGCCAGGATTGAGCTCTCGTTGTATAGCAGCCTAGCATTGGTTCACAGATACACTTTTCCAGAAGAAAGATTTTTGACTGCGACAATAAACATGAAATTAGAAATACTCAAGGTTAAGGCAATATCAAGAGAGTCAGGCAAAAATGACATTTACCTCAAATGGGGCTTCTGACTTTCCACTTCACTGGCTTTCTGCTTTGTTTCAACTCACTGGGTGATTATAAACGATTTCCTCGGAGACGCATCGGAATCGAGCCAAGTCTGAATTTCCTCTGTATTGCTGTAAAAGAAGAAAGCGGTTATGTGCAGCCGCAGCTTCAAACGGAAAGACAAGAACATGAATCATCATGCTTAATCCAAGCAAATTAAAACTGTTTGTGGATGTTCGATAATGGGGCAGTGAAAAGGCCCGTAGTCTGTTTATCTGTGACAAGTTCTCTCTCTTTCCAAGGAAATTGAGCAAATAGAATCATTATCTCCGGTTTAACTTTTCAGGAAATTCTCATTCATTTCCACTTTGAAAGGAAGGAGTCATTTACAATTTTTCAATGAGAAGTATACTGAAATTCGGATGGATTCTGTGGTCCAAGTTTGACTGAATAAACGTCATACATATTCCTCTGTCTGGAGTTTGGATCATGTGAACAGCTAGTAATGCGCATATGCGAATCTGCACGTTCTGTACATAATGATATGTTGAATAGTTAATAAGGTGAATAGTTTTTCACAACACACACTTGCATGCCTGGACATGTTCTATACATATGTATGGCCTGTAGATACACTTTGCATATATATATGCTGTACATGTATATAATCGTTTTCCCCTCATGTTCTCAAATGTTCTCATTTGTTATATCTCACATGTATATCTTGATATTTTTTGAATTTGCAAATTGCATATATTTCCATTGTTTTTGTATATTCACATATACATATTTTTTTTATTCATCTTACTTTTTCATTATTTTGCATAGCCTGCATACATGGTGTAATTCATATATTTCTACTTAATATGTTGCATGTGTATTTACCCCCATTTGCTCTATTCTTATTCGTGTTCTATTTTTCTCTGCTGTATCCTCCTCTCCACTGTTTGCCCACAGAGATCATTAAAGGTTCTTCTTGTTTTACTTTACATTATAGTATGTACTGAAGTTTTTGGACAAAGTTGTGTATGAGAGAGGGTAGATCAATGCCCCTTAATATTTCCATCCAAAAATGCTACTGCTCTTAATTAATACTTGGTGATTGGCTGATAAATGTCTCCTGATTTCTGGGATACCAGCCTGCACCTGTGAAGCTGTCAAACCAGGACTCTTCATGTCTTCTGCCAAAAAAGCTGATTATGAACACAGTCCTTCACTTCACTGGACACTTTTTATGTAAGCCAAACTTTAAAGAGCGATGAAAGCAAATAATACTGGGATCATCAAATTCTGGAGAAGCTTACTTTGACTTATGGCCAGAAATTAAAACCCACGGCTCAGCGGTCGGCGTTTGCATAAGTGGTTTCATATTCAAGTAGATAAGAGAAACTAGAACTGTAACAGGAAAAACACTCAGTTTGCACTTTTCTTTGATTACAATTTTTCCATCACATCATCCAACACTCGTCTTGAATGCAAAACAAGCCTCTTTTTGATAGTTTGGAACCTGGAGAAAGGGACAAATATAGATTGTAGACTGCCATGTTTGTTTTGGGAGATAACTCGAGTGGATTGGCAAGAAAGATACAAAGACAACCTATGGGACAAATCTTTAAAGCAAACTTGGCGTATTGACTCGAGAGATTTACATATTGCCTGTAGAATAATAAAAAAGTCAAATGTTTGCGGTGTGATATAGCATGACACCACTTTAAAGTAGAAACCACAAAAACATTTGCACAGTAAAATGACTGCTAGCATGTGACTGATCAGGTGCCATATGCTAATATGGCAGATATACTCAAAAAAAGTTATGTATTACTTATGGCTCATTTCAAAGTAGTTTATTACAGTACTTATTACATCTTACATTACTTGTTTCATTACTTTTCCGTTCCCCAAAATGGCAGTTTCTCTCAGGAAAGCGTCCAAGGTGAAATAAATCAACTTTTTCATCCAAACTAGCTAAGTGTGAGAAGACATTAATGAATTATGAGGAAAACAAATCTGGGTATGGGGAGATGCATATATTTTTTTGGATGATTCATCTTCAATCTGATATTTAGAGGGAGTGCTATCAAAAGTAATAACGTTCATATTAGTAACTTAGTCACAACCCAACCCTGATTGAGGGTTGAAGGGACTGCTACCCTATGAATTCCACTTCAACGTTCAGCTTCCCATTTCTATAGATGTTTGGTGGCATTTATGGTAGAAAGGAGCATAGCTTCCACTCAGGATGAGTCTCCTCTCAGTTTCAGTCCCCTGGGCCCTCTGCCTGCCAGCATGATTGACAGTGTCCTACCAGGCGAGTCAAGTCAAAAGCTTTCTGCTGGATCAGGTGCAGAATAATATTTCTTTCAGAGGAGCTAAACAGACTCTTTAAACTCCGTGTACCGCAGTGGAAAAAGCACCAAAAATATCCTGCTCAAGTAGAAGTGCTGCTGCTTTCTGGAAATTTTCCTTTTTTTTTTTTTCTTTTTTTTTAAGTAGATGTATGAAAACTATTAAAGTTACTGAGTTAAAAAAATAAATAAACAGATTTAATTGCATTTACGTTTCCCATGCAATGCAAAAAGGAATAGAGGATTGAGTTTCACAAAGTAAAGTGCACAAAGTAAACTATGAACCAACACAACAATGTATTGATGTGTTAAGCAGGTTATTTGTTGTGCTATGGAGAGCATCAATCTCTCCTTCCACAAAGCCTTACCAACCTCCATAAGAGCTCTTGGGCATCAATAGCTGTGAACTGCAGATTGTGTTTCTAAACTTGCGGCTTGACCAATGGCCATCTCAACAATCTACTATAAAACCTCCTTGGTCTCAACAGAATGGAATCAATATTGGATCTATTGTCTGGCTTGCCAACCCTCCCAATTTTACCCCAAAATCTCCTGATTTTCTTGCCCGCTCTCTCCTGCTGTTCTCCCGCTGTGTTATTTCTCCCATAGTTTGAACAAATTATAAAATCTGCTCATTTACTATATTTGTAGCAACAAAATATGTTACACCAAAAATGGAGCTGATTACGTTAGTTTAGTGGTGGTTGGAGCGTGCGTATACCTAGAAAAAGAAATGCGGCTATAACTTTCTGTCATCGTGGAAGGAAGAATTCACCTTTCTCACTGCATTTCACACCTACTCCTTCTAGGATGATGCACCAAGCAGCTAAGCATTGCACATTCAACTATAACAAAAACCTATAGGATGGCCAGGTGTAGAGCTTATGTTATGTTCTGTTGTAGGACCACCAGACCCCCCTCCCTGCTCTTTGGTTTTTAAAATCTCCCTATTTCTGGACTCTCAAGGTTGGCAAGTATATTGTGTGCTTTGATAATGTTTATGCTTTAAAGGAAATAGTTGCTAAATACGGTAGCCAAAATTCCACTGTATTTATGTGTTTTATTGATGCATCCAAGGCCTTTGACAGAATTAATCATGAAAAATTATTTCTGAAATTGCTTGCTAGAGGTGTTCCAAAGTATATACTTAGAATACTAGTCTTCTGGTATGCCCATCAGACAATGCGGGTTAAATGGGGCAATGCCGTATCTGCCCCGTTTCATGTAAATAATGGTGTTTGCCAAGGTGGAATTTTGTCTCCTATTTTGTTGTGTATATGGATGACCTATCGAAACATTTGAATGGGTGTAACACAGGCTGTCTTGTTGGAAACTCTGTTATCAATCATCTTATGTATGCTGATGACCTGGTAATATTCAGTCCATATAGTGCTGGGCTGCAGCAATTACTGAAGGTGTGCTCACAGTACGGCAAAGATTATGACATTAAATATAATGCCAAAAAGAGTAATATCATGATAGTCAGAAGTAGAGAGGATAGGAAATTAGTTTTTCCTGTGTTTCACTTGTGCGATGTTCCTCTCATGATATGCAAGGAAATAAAATACCTTGGCCATTTTCTCACTGATGATTTGAATGATGACAGAGATATTTACCGACAGTGTTGTAAAATATATGCTCAGGCCAATATGTTGCTTCGCAAGTTTAGTATGTGTTCTGTCAATGTAAAATGCTCATTATTTAGAGCTTTCTGCACACCTCTATATACAGCTTATCTTTGGTGCTGCCACAGGAAAAGTAGTATGCAGAGGCTCATAGTGGCTTACAATGATGCCATGAGGTTGCTGCTTCAGGTTCCCAGATGGCATAGTGCCAGTCAACTGTTTGTGTTCTCTGGTGTCCCTACATGTGAGGCACTCTTAAGACATCTGATGTACAATTTTATGTGTCGCTTGGATGAGTCAGAGAACAGCATCATAGAGGCTTTAACCAGCCCTAGGAAGAGCTGCTCTCGGTACACATCCAGGCTCAGAAAACACTGGCAAGATAGCCTACATATGAACTGTTTTTTAAATTGAATGATATATTGTTGTGGTTTTATTTTGTATGTCTTGTTTTCTTTCTTTTTATATGCTATGGACCCTTTGTGAGTCTGAAATAAAGTTTTAATTGAATTGAATTGAATGTCAGCTTGTTAATTAGCAAGCTAACTAGAGCATCTGGTCAGCTAACCATTAGATCTTGTTGTTCACATCTGATTTGCCCAGTAGCTAATGTGGCCAGTAGCTAGTAGTGGCTGCCAGTTGCATGTTAAAAGTACCAATTTTTGCTAAATTAGCTTGCTGGTTAGTTAACTAACTTCAATCAGGAGAGACTAGGATGAATGCTCGAATGAAAAAGTTTATTCATGACATGAAACAAGATGTAAACTTTGGCGTAAGCTCCATGCGGGAACTCCTCCCATTCGTGAAGTTAGGAGTACATCCGGGATAGACGTAGGAATTAGGATGTCCCCCTGGGGAGTTCCTCTGGAGCCTGGACATTGGTGGTGATGGGGTGGTGGAAGGACGACGGTAAGCACAGCGACTGGAATGACAGCAGCATACGGCATAGATCTGTGAGAAGGGCAATAGCATAGAAGGTGACGTGTATATACTCCCGACACTTAGACAAATGGCTCTTTGAAAAAGAGAGGGAAGTGACGGCTAACTCTGATTGGTTCTCTGGAAAAAGAGGGAAAGTGTTCACCAACTCTGATTGGGTAAAGGGAAAGCATGAATGAATGATAAGTAGTGTTCCTGAATGAAATTACCTAATACTTCACAAAGCTAAAAAAAAACAGTGGTGGAAAGTAACGTAAGTAAGTACATTTACTCAAGTACTGTACTTAAGTACAATTTTGAGGTACTTGTACTTTACTTGAGTATTTCCATTTTATGCTACTTTGTACTTAAACTCCACTACATTTTAGAGGGAAATATTGTACTTTTTACTCCATTACATTTATTTCACAGCTATAGTTACTAGTTACTTTTCAGATCAATATTTTATATTTAAAACATTTGATCATCTTTATAAAATAACTATAAAATAGCATTGTTATAGATTAGACTACCCAAAAATTAAATAATTAAATAAATTGTTAAGATTAGCTTCACGTTGACAACTTTAAAATGCTGCTTACATGTACATGTATGTCCATAAATCTATTCTATTTGTATTAATATTCCAATAATTTATGAAAAATATAACTCTCTAAATGGGGACAGTTTGCATAATGAGTATGTTTACTTTGATACTCTAAGTACATTTTGCTGCCAATACTTATGTACTTTTGAATGCAGGACTTTTATTTGTAATGGAGTATTTTTACATTGTTGTGTTGCTACTTTTACTTAAGTAAAAGATCTCAGTACTTCTTCCACCACTGTAAAAAAACAACAGTTTGTTCAGGTTAACTGGACTGACTCAAGCTACAACTCAGGGTGCTTTGTAGTAGAGACTAAGGCTAAACAAGACAGTCGTCTGTTTTACAGTAACACATCACACTATTCACTTACTTACCCATAGGAAAAAGGACTACAACAATCTCACAAGACTTTTATATGCTCTACCAAAAAAATGTATGTAAACCATATGGCAGCAAATGAAGATATGAGATACTTAGAAGGAATGAAGAAAATTTGCCATATGACTGGTCTACCAGTAATCTAACAGAGATTACATATAGAAAGGTATAAAAAACATATAAGATGTGAAAGGTGTTAAATATATGGCACATACGACTAACCCATATGTATAAGATGTATACAAATCTCACAAGATTTTTTGTGATCCATCTAAAACTTTTATATATATTACATATAAATATTGCAGTAATTGAACATATAAGGTTCATACAAGGATTTTTCATAATCTGCAATATATGGATTAGTAACCACTCATTTTACAGAGATTAAGCATACAAAAAGGTATAAAAATGATACAAAAGATGTGTAAGTTGCTATATAGAAAATTGTATTGACTGATTTGAAGACATAGGCCTTAGAAGATCTCACGACATCCCAAAGGTAAATCATGTCTTTTCTACTGTCTGTTATACAAGACATAACAGCAGCTCTATCAAAAGAGCAAAACATGAACAGCATATATTTCCATAAATGAACAGTTTGACCTATATATTTGAAGACTGACTTTTTTTTTTTAAAGCTGCAACCGCTTATATTTTGCGCTGATATTCAATAGCATTCAATGTTTCTTCCAGATTTGTATTCTTGTCAGGCTGTTACAGCCTCCCAAACTGCATTTAGACCATCATGGGACACTGAAACTCTCCACTGAACTCCAGGATGATAATAACAATACATATGTATGCATACTTGGAATGTAATCAAACTTCACTTCCTTGACTTCATCACTCTGCATACAATCCAATCTCCTCTGAATTTATCAAGTCACTTGGCAATTTATTACTGTCACTTTGAGCTCACATGCAATTTCATCACAGTGTTTTTCAATTCACATTCATTTCCATCACCTCTAAATGTATTAGTTCATCTTTGTGACTTCCACCCTTCTGGGGCTCGCCTTAAATGATCATTCAAAATGATGCATTCAAGCTTCATTCATTCATTCATCCTTAGTTCATTATTTTCCCCCCAGAGCTTTAGGTACATGCATTATGTTAGATTTGTTTAGGACAGTGCTAAATGGAGTTGAAGAAAATGAAGTTGGCAGAACAGAACACACGTTACCAAGAAACTGTCAATACTTATTTTCTTTGCAGTAGTTGTGTATTTCAGTGAGAACCTCTCCCTCCCTCTTCTGATTCCAGAACCATCTCACATCTTCCTCTCCTCTCTTGCAGCAGACCCTCTTCCACCAGCTCGCTCCGCTTCTTGGCAGACCACGGCCGAAAACACGCTGAGCAAGCAGAAGTGGCCGATAATGATGACGAGTACGGTGAAGATCCGGCTCCGGCCCATCCCCAGGTCGTCCAGGGCTTCCTGAATCTCTGTCCAGCTGTCCAAGGTCACCAAGCTGAAGACCGTCAGGAGGGCGGAGCCTAGGTTTCCCCATCGCTCTGGATCTCCAGTGGGTGCCATGCCATTGTTCCGACGGCCCATTATTCCGAAACCCCAATAGTCCGAAAACTCCATGCCTGGCTCCATCCACAACCGTGGCTTCGGACAGCCTTGACCGTAAGCTTGCTCTAACCCTAACCTCAGTGACCCCATGCCTCAACCCAACCACCTCCGGGATAATGGGCTGTCGGACAAATGGGCTTTTGGTCCAATGGGTGGACATTTTTCGGACTATCGGGGTTTCAGAATAATAGGCCGTCGGAACAATGGGCAGTCCCCCTGCAGTGTCCGAAAAAAACAGCAACATCCATTCAGGGTGGAGATGAACATGAACGCAAACATTTGGCCCGCGATGCAGCTCACTTTCTTCACGTTATCAATAATGGGCCGATAATGTTACTGAATGGATATCTCTCTTTTCTTAGCCTACTTTTTATGTATTTCGCCATTATTTGTGCTTTATTAGCTATCCGACTAGCTAGCAAAGCTAGTGAACTGGACACCATGCTAACGCAAACCAACACTGCAGTAGTTATATGGCTTAACGTTAACTAAACTACTGTCATGGATACATTTGAGTAGTTATGTATCTATTTGAAAATATTTAATGAACTATTATCATGGATACACTTGAGTGTTTAATGTTTCAGTTAGCGTTAGCTCCACACGGTAGCGCAGGTTTGACTTTTACGATTGCGCCAGTTTCTGATGCAATGCTTATGGTGAGACTACAAAATTTGTACTTTGTAATGGATGTGATTTAAAATGTAGCAAAGTAAGATACTTCAGTCAAAATATGCTTAATAATTTAAGAAAACGCATTAAAACAAATTGGTACTTCCACCCTTTTATGAAGATATTCAACTGTTCAACCATATTTCCTACTGTTTAGAAACCACAATGTGCCAAAATACTCCTTGGTGAGTGTTTGAGACACATTAGTGCTACATTGAAACACCCACTATACATTTTTCCAAAACATAAGTAAGGTTTCAGACTAATGAAATGAGTGTTTTGAGGTTTGCAAACAGCTCTTAGCAAGGCTGCTTCTCTTGCATCCAAAACACTTTCAAGTGACTCCTAATGCTAAACTGTGTCAAATTAGGACAATTTAAGAAAACACTGAAATAGTTTGCTATTTCTAAACAAGTCATTTCCCCTAAAAAGCTGTGAAAAGCATGAGTGCAGTGCGAGCATTTGTACCAAATCCAACATCTTGATTTTATTTCTATATCGCTGAAAGCCATGGCTGATGGTTTCATAGAGTTATAGAGTGAAGGGCCTTTTTTCTGTGCATGTCAAGCTTAATCAACACCTAATCCTGCTGCTTTGATGTCACACTGAAGGGCCCATTTATCTCCGGGATAAAGTAAGCAATCTCAACCCGAAGGGGGGGGATGCATTCGACTTGGACTGAAAAATCCCTCGGATGCTGAGAGGCAAAAGCCTTCTCTGTGACAAGTGATGTGTTCAGACTTTTGCGCCCATAAGTGCTCTGTAAGTATTTGTAGATAAAACCTAAGTCATATTTCAGTTTGACTTACAACTAGAAAGCTGCGTTTTTATCCTGCTGTCTTTTTCCTCTGCCTCTCACTCGCTATCTCTTTCTGTCTTGTTTTTTTTCTTTCCTCACACACACACACACGCTCGCTCTCACACACTGCGTTCGTATTACCGAGGCCAAGGAAGTGTCCTCTAGCCAGGCCCCGGCCCCCGTGCCACGCGCTGAGGCCCGAGGAGATCGCCCCTCTTCGTAATGACGTGTCGCATGGCGAGGATGACAAACGGCGTCTCTCCTCTGGCTGGGAATCCGAGGTGGGGAGACTTGGCAAGAGAGAAAGCGGAGAGAGCGGCGCAGGAAATGTGGGAGACGTGGGCAGCATGACTGAGTGGCATGTTTTTCCCGTCTCTTCAATTAACAGAGACATCGGCTGTGACGCAAGAGTGGCCAAGGTGCAGCAGGACTCCGAAGTCACTGCCAGGAGAGGCATGATTCGCTGATTTCCTACTTGGATTTCTTCATCCTTAGACCCCTTCGTTCTTCACATCAGAGACTCTTTGGCTGTTCCAACATCTAGACTGAAGTCAAAGGGTGATGGAGCATTTTTTTTTCTTCCCAGTAATGGCACCTAGACTGTGGAACAATCTGCCTCCCGCTGTTAGATTGGCTGAATCTGTTACTATTTTTAAATCATGTCTCAAAACACACTTTTACGGTTTGGCTTTTAACTGACTGTACTTTGGTCTTTCTGTGTGCTTTTCTTTTTCTTTTTTTTTCTCAGTAAAGCATTTTGTACACTCTGTTTTTTGAGAAGAGCAATATAAAGTTTATGATGTTATTATTCGATAGAGCCTGCGGATCTGTGTGGTCAGTGTGGGTGATTGGTTGTGTATTGTACATGTCTGTGTGACTTTTCTATCCAGGTTGATTGATACAAAAATAATAATCATGATAATCAGACTACGGCTCAGACTTAATCAGATTAAGATTATTAGTGTGCATGTAAACCCATAGTGTAGCCAATGTGAACTGTGCAGAGAACTGGAGTTCTTCCATGTGCGCTCAGTCTCTGAGTCACTTGTAATAGAGTTGGTACTCGGGTGTGCAGCTGCAGTCAGTAATTATTTTTATTCAATCAGGTATACCCACAATTAGAAAAAAGAATCATCGTATGAAGTTGGGGATGAAATGAACGTCCAGTTTAATGAATAAAGCTGAAAAAGCAACGTACAGGATGCTCTTGTACCTTACACACACACTCGCAAGAACAAATTAACCCTGAGATCTTTGGATCAGTGAGGGTCCTGATGCACTCCTTGTCGCAGTAATGATGCCGACCGCTTTCCAGTTGGTTACTGGTGCTGTAATAATGACCATGTTAATGAAAGCCCTCATGATTATGATCATCAAGTGGTCCCATAATGCGATACAGCCTTTTTTTTTTTAGATATTAAGAGCTAAAATGACATCTTGATAAATGATCTTTTTGCTATGAACAAAGTAGTGAAATGGCTGTTTCTTTATGTTTTAATGAGAAAGCAGATCTTAGTGTTGCCCCACCTGTACTGACTGAGTTTAACTTAGATTAGAAAAACTGCATCTGCCCATCAGCTACATACTGCACACATCTGACTCCACCTGTTTATGAAAACATCTGTACGACATATGGTCAGATACCATATTTCATTTTGTATGTAGATACAGCTTGGGGGCTTCCTACATGTTACATTCTTTCCCTAGATGTTTGCTGTTGATGTTCTCCGCTTTTATAATGTTCCTCCATAGTGGCGATTTACTAAATGCTGGATATTGTTTCTAATAAAATGTGAAAAAAAATGACCCAAAAACCTTGGCATTATGAAGCATCTATTCCCTCTCACTCCATCAACAATCAACCAAAACAGGCTCCATTGTTGCCATGTTACCCAAACATGGAGAATAAACTCCAATTTTGCTCAGTCGCTCATGGAGATAATAATTACTCAGATCAGCGAAGAGACATTCAGTTTGGTTATAAACTGCGGTTTTAATTTGACAGCAGAACGACGCTGTGTTTTCTCGTGGCGATGTGACGGTGACAGCGGGGGACATCACATATTGAAGCGATACTGAAAAAGAGCCTTGCATCCAAGAAAATATTTGTGATTAATATCCTTAATCTATTTTTTTCCCCCTTTTCTCTGCCCCACAGCTCAGTAGACGGCATTTCCCCTCTGTGTTAAACCTTATGGTCTTCTTCATGGTGGGAGTCTATAAGTGTATCTTTATAGGAACCATGTGAAAAACGTCAATTCTGCTGCTTCAGAAGTAGTTATAGCGATTTCTTCTGAAGTTAATTAGAGCTTCATAGGATTCCCATGTCTCCCGCTGGTTTAGAAAACCCAGTCTAAGTCAGCTTGAAATAATCACCACAAAAATAGACTTTGTCCAGAGGGTATCCCGCTCCATCTGTTCCTGTGACGACTCTCCCGACGATCGAGGTTTAAGTGCGATCCTCCCAAGAAACAGAAGACCGAGTGCGACGCTGGACTCGTCTTTTTTGCCGGTCGGCTCCGATCGATCGGGGAGGGAGGGAGGAACCCGCGATGTGCCGCGGCAGAACGTGTCAACTCGCCACGCCGACACACTTCCTCACACTTCCTCACACTTCCTCACACTTCCTCACACTTTCCCTCACCGGAGCAGGAAGCGACTGCGCGGCGCTCGCCAAGGACCGCAAGCTGTCGGGGGCCCTGGCTTGGAGACGGCCAGGAGGACAGTCAGCAGCAACAACAACAACAAGAAAAAAAAAAAAAAAGCCAAATGAGGAATATGGTGAAGGTGAAGTCCAATTCTATTCCAATCGGCTCCCACAACACAGGCGAGTGATTACTTCCCCCGTGGTGCCAAGGCCATCGGCAAGCAGGGAACGCTGGAAAAGAACATTTGAGAGTTGAGAGTAAATGTTTTGCCCCGAGGCACTGACATGACAAATTAGAGTTAAAGAGTTATGTATATATATATTCCCATGACATGAAAGATTTCACTCCCATACACTCTCACATGGAACTCTAAATGCCACCGCCCCCTCTCACATTTCTTAAACCCACCCATATGCCTTTCATAAGGAATATTTCTGCTTTTGCACTGTGGAGGAGCAGGGTTTTCGGTTACTTAGCAACTAAATGACACATAACACAAATGAAAAGCTGAGCCCTCAACTGTGAAAACCTTTGAAAAGAGGAAGGACATCGCAAAGATTGTCGCCATAAATCTCCTCCTCCAGGACGGCGTGTTCGGTGTCCTCTGGAGGCTGTCCTCCCACATCGGGTCGTTAAGGCTCTTTGGTCAATGGAGGCCATTCCGACCATAAAAAAAACAAACAGATCTCAGAAGAACAGAGAGACACCCGGCTTGTCATCACTTCTGATTTCTGGTTTTTGAAAATTTGACTACATTTACATGGACTAAGACAATATTCCGATTAAGTTGTTTCCATGTGTTGCTTATAGAACTGTTCCCTTCATGTTACATGCTACAGACCACAGTCCGATTAACAAGACAAAGGAGAATCAGTGAAGCACTTCTTAACAAGTAATTTAGTCTATAATTGAGTCCTAAAATCATAATTTTCTTAAAATTACGATACGAATTTGGTAGAATCAAGTGTCATTTTCTTGATAGCGGTGCAGTGATCTGCCTTATTCTGAGCTGTTTCAGGATAGGGATGTTCACTTCTAGAAATTCCTGAAAGAAGTGAAGCTGCATTGGAAACAAGTGGAGTGATCTCACCTCATTGGCAGAAGTGTTCTCTTGGTTTAAGAAAAATATGATTTGAAGGCTGAATATGAGGCTAAATGACTCGTTAAGATGGCTGTTTTTTGCAGTGCACGGACAGCTTAAGCCTATATTGAAAACTTACTGATATCCATTTCTCTCAAAATCATGAGTTTCAGCCTCACCCCAAAAATGGTGGGACTTCTGCTCCTCTTCTGCTATCAGTCGTCTTTTTCCTTCTGGAAACAAGTTCACAACTGCTGGAAAGTCGAGTGTGTGAATCCTCCAGTAGAGAGTCATAGTTGGATTAAGGTGTTTACAGTCTAAAATGCCCTTCAATAATGCCACTAAAACCAGAATATCCCACGTCTTAATGTGATTCTGCTTACTCTACACCAATGACTCTCAACCTTTTTCATATCAAGGACCCCTAATTTAGTCCACATTAGAGCCACAGACCCACATTTGATGAGATTTTGTCTCTCGGACCCAAATCTGAGAATATTTTTTATTGTCAGATATGATTTTGTCCAGAATTCCATGACTATCTGTATTGTAGGTAGAGAGATAACAGAGAAACTCTGATCAAAACAGTAAATCTTCTACATTCTCTAACTGTGTTAACTTCTTGTAAGTTTAACAATTCATCAATTTGCTGGGGACCCCCTGGAACCCCCTC
This sequence comes from Centroberyx affinis, assembly GCF_046629955.1. Classification (NCBI taxonomy): domain Eukaryota; kingdom Metazoa; phylum Chordata; class Actinopteri; order Beryciformes; family Berycidae; genus Centroberyx; species Centroberyx affinis. Next base: position 96,790 of record NW_027281007.1, on the reverse strand, counting down.
AAGGACCCTTGGTGGTCCCCGGACCCCACGTTGAGAACCACTGCTCTACACTATGACCTTATTCAGGTTAAGGTAATCAGAAAATGCTGTTTACATAGCAATTTCTTATTCGGACTGTTGTCTTAATCAGGAGAATTTATATCACTTCACAAACGTGCTCATTGGTTAATTAACCAAGTTGTTTTGAAAGTTGCTCGACAAGAACGTCTCATCCCTGTGTAAATATCAGGATGTGTGTGCTTAGGGTAAAATCCCTGCTGATGCAACCCGGCGCTGTGAAATATGTTGCAGAACTCGCTGCAATATGGGAATCCAAAGTCAATATTTAGTTTTGTGCTTACTTGTTGTGTTAATATTTGACTTCACATGACAAAACCTAGTCAGTCTATCTGCAGTGGAACAAACGCTTGAGTTTCAGTTAAGCTGAAACCAACACAAACCCAACTTCAACGTTTTCATCCAGGGTTTTGTAATGAGACTCAGGGCTTTGTGGTGGATTTACTTGTTACCAGCCTTTCTATACCATTAAAACCAACAAATCTCTCTCTCTCTTTCTCTCTCCCTCTCTCTAAAAGCCTTGCAGCAACAGATGACCTTCCGCAACGCACCCTTCACCTTCCGCAGCGATACATATCACACCAAAAGGTAAACATAATAGCATTGATTACGTCTGAATGAGCCTTCTGGGACACCGTGAGCCTCATAGCGCCTTCCATCAGGGGGCCACTGTGTCTAGCTCACATTGGAAGGTGTGTGAATTTTAAAGAAAAAACCCCAAAAAGGAATAATAACACGGCTGGAAGGCTTTTAGCTCACTCTGGGTTCCTTTACAAAAAGCCCTCAAGAGTCTGAGGTATCTGAAAATAGCTAGTTCTGGAAATAGGAGATATTACTTAAAAGTAAATGGGCTCATATGAGGAATGCTGCATCCAATCATCTGTTCCGCATATTTTCAGTGAGGGACATGAGGAACCCTTCAAAGTTCTATTTCCTTTAGAATGTTGTTTAGACCGGTGATCTATGAATGCTTCTACTTTTTCTTGCATTTTTACGTCCTGAATAAATAAACCCAAGCCTAATTGAAAAGGACTGAACAGATGAAACCAGGAAGGCATCGCACCTTTAACCTGGCTTCACGGAAAGAGCGGATGTTCCTACCTGTTTTGGAACCTCGGCGTGAAACCATCCAGGGAAGAAGAAAGAGAGAAAGGTGCCGAAAGGAGGGTACAGGCCATTAGGGATACCTGGTAGAGGGGTTGGGAGGAAGATAAATGAGCTGTCTGTGTTGCTCTGCGGGGGAATGTGGTGGAGGGGTGTGTGTGTGTGTGGGGGGGGGGGGCAGCATGGGGGTTGCGCTACAGGAGGAGAGGCCCGTGTCCATTTACCAGACGCGCCGCTGTTGACTTCCATTACCGAACCCTGTGGCGGTCCGCGGCCGTGACAAATAGTGGGGGAGAAGAGTGGGGCTAATGGGCGTAGAGAAACACAGGCCGGGCATGCGGGGGGTGGGGGGTGGGGGGGTGGTTGGATGGTGGATGCAGGACTGCAGGGCGGCATAACAGATGAGTCAACAAGGCCGATGTATGGGGAATGCAGCTCTCACTTGACCTGAAACGCACTGGGACGCATCCTCACTTTCACAGAGTTACTTTTGCTTAAAGGGACAATAAGTCAAAAGTGAGTCCGCAAAAACTCGCCCATCCTTTGGAATTTCAAGAAACACTTTGGAAATGGACTCTTTAGAAGTATAGCTTAGTTGGGCAATTTTGGACCTATACCCCATTTGGACTCATTGTTAGCAGCAAGAGGCGTAGCTGACTCTGGAGCCAATATTGTCTGTGGGTCCAAGCACCACCAGTATGTAAGAGACAAATTATATATAGGTCCAAAATCGCAGAAATGATCCTTTAAGGCTTACAGAAAGTCACAGTCTGGATGTATTGTAATGCATTGCATCATGTTCTGATGCAATTGCAAGAAAAGCTCATAATGCACTTATATTTATGTAATGTAAGGCTTAGTGCCTCGTGGGCAACATGACAAACAAAGTGTCATTAGTTCTGAAAGGATGAGTGAATGTAAAATGATTGTTTTCAGAGAGCTACCTCTAGCATTTCCAAAAAAAAACAGCAGTTTTTCAAGGCAGAGAGCAGCCTTGATCTGATTTCCATTAAGAGTAAACAACACAGTTATTAATATTCAGGAAACATGGCATATTTCAGTGTGCACTCTGACCATGTAAAATGTTTAAAAAAAAGTCTCTTCATACTGATCTGCACTGCTTCGAAAAGACAAAAAAAGAACAAATGTGTTTCTGTTTTTACAAATGGCAAGACCCGTGCCTCTAAAGAATATCTTAACAAAACAAAAAAAAAACAAAAAAAAAACACATTTTCTTCACTTTTCTGGTCCAAGATGACAGATTCAACTTGTGGCAGTGTGTGTTGCCATGGCGATGGATTCCTGATCATTCAGCCTCTTCCACAGTGTGAACTTCCTGAGGGCTTCTCATCCCCCCGAGGACTCTTGATTCAGATAAGAGTATTCATTGGGGAAGCTCACTTGCCATTGTTTATTATTATTTGATTATTCCTCTCTCCTTTCTCATTTGTGAGCGCCGGCTTCTTATTCACATTCCGGCGCCGCTCTATTTGAGACGATAAAGTGTTGCAAAATTCAGTGGCGAAGGACTAATTGTGAGGCAGTATCTTCTTGATACTATAGGAAGTATTTATTATGTGGAATGTGTCTCATACTGTGTCTTAACCCACACATGCATTTATTTATTGGCAAAATGTCCTTGGATTGCAGAAACCACTCATTAAACTAATCACACACACACACAACTTCTAGGAACCTTTATCCGTTTTCCCAATATTTATTTCTTTAAATAATGGACATTTGGCATGAAGCAGCAAAATACTGGACCTGGAGCAAGTAACCATGAACCAAACCATGAAAAAAAACAAGACCGTGACATAATAATAAATATATCATACTGGAGATAAAAGCAAAAACAGCACAGATACCAATAGCCTCACATTTAAAAAGCTCTCATTGACGTTACAACATGGCCCCCGTTTGAAATAACTGACGGCACAGGACGCACTAGCTTATATTACAATGTAGCACAAGCAGGCACCAGATGTGGCCAAATGATAAATTCAGTCTCGGTAAACGTTTATCGCATGTAGACACACACAAACACACACACACACACACACACACACACACACACACACACAGATAGCTTCACCATCAGCAGAGAGCATTTCCAATGTTAATGAGAGCTAAATATACGACATCGCCTCCGCTTCAGCTCGCTAGCTCTCGGTTTGTTGTTTACTTCTGGAGGGTTTTTTTTTTTTTTTGCCTGAAGGCGACAGAGTCCAGATCCCCGGGGGAGGGGCCAGAGTTTAACTTGACATACACAGAAACGCTTAAAACGCCCTTCCTCAGTGGGTGTCGAGAGGCACCTCGAAAAAGAACGAGACTCGTCTGCCCTCCTTCTCGCCCTCCGTGACGCAGCCTTCGAGTACAGGGGAGAGCAGGGAGAGGCAGAAGGAACCGTCCCACGTTTTCCCATTCCATACGTGTGTTTCACGTGAGGTTATGGAGAAAATGGTAATATACGTGAAAAGGAGCAGATTGGAAGAGGTTTCATGACGGCTGGTAGAGGTAATTTTTTGGGGGGGGGTTTTGGTAAAACTCAGGTACATATGGAAGCCCATTTCCGCCAGTGTGATGAAAAAAAAAAGATCATGTAAGTCATTATAATGAGAAACTTTCTAAAAATAATGACTTAGTATCTCAAAATAATGACTTAGTATCTCAAAATAATGACTTAGTATCTCAAAATAATGACTTAGTATCTCAAAATAATGAGAAAATTTCTCAAAATAATGACTTGGTATCTCAAAATAATGAGAAACTTTATCAAAATAATGAGTAAATATCTCAAAATAATGAGAAACTTTATCAAAATATAGTATCTCAAAGATACTAACTCATTATTTTGAGAAAGTTTCTCATTATAATGACTTACAGGACCGTTTTTTTCAACACACTGGTGGAAATGGGCTTCCATAGGGTACAGCACCTGTAGGTAAAGACAAAATATTTCATTCTCTGCCTGAGACAAAACTCTCAATGCATCAAAGACTCTCCCTTTTTGTTGCAATATTTAGCGGCCCCATTCATATTTTACACATTCAGTGCAGACTCTTGATAATGAGTTATTCTGCGGGAGAACAAAACTAAAAGCCAATGGGGGGACATTTTCCTCCAAGAAGCCGAGAGAATGACTTTTTCTGATTTACTTAGCAATGTCGCTGTTGGGTGAAAACCTCGCATCTCCAAAATGTTTCAGGAACTACGAAAAATATACAACAATAATGTATTTTTGAGTTTATCCAATGGGGTTTCAAAGGGTTTCATAAGCCCAAGGGCGGTGGAGTTTTCTCAACCTATAGAAAACCATCTCGTCCTTCAAGTGAACGAAAACACTGTAGTTACGTGGTTTTCACATGACAACAGCAAACTCATAAAAAGCAGCACCAAGAATGCATGAGCTGTCACTGCTATTTGTTAAGTGCTACGCCCAGCTCTGTTGTCACACTCTAAATTATTCAAGAGCAGCATATAAAACACAAATCTTTTCCAAATGTGTTACTTCAAATCTTCAAATCTTCCATTGGATCACATTAATGCAGAGACTTAATACAAATACCAGCCTTGGTTTACCCACTGGATAAACGCTACAAACAAGGCTGTTTCTCTTAGGTTCTGAAAAGCTGACATTTTGAAGATGGATTTCACCCAACAGCAACCATACATTGCCTTGAAAACTAACATACATGTGTCACAGACGGATGGGTCGAAAATGACATGCCCTTTTTAAGAGAGCAGGAATGAATCATCGTGAACATAACCACAGCGATGTAAAGAGGCCACTATTGCACCGCCAGAAAAGTGACATTCATGAAGGATGACACGGCCGTTTATTTTGTGCTGTCACTTCATTTGTGTCCCGGGATAATCAAAATTTGTTCCACGTGCGGCGCGGAGCTAAATGGGAAAATGAGGTTGGTTGTTTTTCCTCCCTGTGTGCAGCCTGCAGCACCTAATGGGATTCGTGTCGAGGAAGGTGGCGATAAGAGAGGAACCCACTGTGTGCCTCGGCTTCATTTCAGTTTCAATTTGTATTGGGCATCGGTTTGGGTCATGCCCAGAATTAGATTTTTCACCCTGAGGGGGGTACTTGTACCTTGGTTTTTAGAAGTCTGTGAACTCTCTGTGTTCTGGTAAAAAATAAATCATTTTTCATATTGTTTGTTTTAGTGGAGGTCCACACTTACTGGGCAAACAGAGACGATTTTGGTACCAATCCTCTTGTAACATATTGGGTAGTCAATGTAGTCTTTTAAATGAAGAGTGTTTCTTTCTTTGCACAAATAACCCTGGTTACACATGTACAAATGAATGAAGGGTGAAAGGGTGAACAGACTGTGAATAAATCCTAGATGAATCCACGAGGTTCTCCAGTAACACCAAGCGCTGGCCAGGATATGGAAATCACCCCAAGGTCTCCTGCCTCAATTTACAAAAGCACAGCGAGTGAAAGCCGCCAGACGAATGAGCCAACTGTTTACAAGTACCAAGGAAAAGCTCTGCTGGGGATTTCTTTATGTGCCAATTGTCTGTTGGTGAGTACAGTACTCCCCGCCACCTCTGCCACCGGCCTGGAAACCGTTCTCGGACACTGCTTGTGCCTGCAAATCTCAACTGTCACCCACACGCTATTGTCATTCATGTATTCATACGCCTCTGCTCCCGAGAAGGAAAAGCGATGGGGTGGGGGTGGGGGGGTTGGGTTGGGGTGGTGTTAGGTGATGTTAGGACACAAAAAGAGGACAGCATTCGGAGTGTGATATGGCATGGCAGCACTACGCTGTCAGGTCTTCCTCAACGTACGTATGTAGGACAAAAGTATTAGATCATGTTCTTCAAGCCTCTGCGTAACGCAATCCATGTTATTTTTGTGCTGCAGGGGCCGACTGATACAATTTGGAGCCTATTATCTTTCCTAATGGCGTGTTAAATAATTCATTGCAACACTATTTTGTCCATATTTTACTGTAATTGACGGCCTCATGAATAGTCTCGATGCTAATTTGGGATTTCTTGACGAACAAGAAAGGGTTCCGCGTCCTCAAGGTAATATCGTTCACGCTCGAAAGCTTACAATGCCTCTGAAATCAAAGCCGTTGGAGATTGTTCACAGTTTTCGGACATATGTAGTAATATGTATGATGTAATGGGCCTTCAAAGAATTTTAAGGGCTCAGCTGTTAGGTTTTAGAAAGGCGAAGCCGTGAGATATGCGCCGCAGGAGAGAGTCCCTCAGAAACACCTCGTTAGTCCAAGGCCTGGAAATGGGAACTTTGTACTTAGGTAATGCTTAGTGTAATTGGCTTCACTGCGGCGGGCGGGGAGAGCGGCGACATAAAAGAAACCACAAAGATAATTGAGCAGAAAAAGGTGAGTTTCTCCCGAAGCACTTTCCTGTGCCGTTTGAAGTAGAGGCGGATTGGAGCCCGGAGCAGGCCTGATCAGCCCGTCATGGATGGAGAGTCTTGGCTCTGTCTGCTAATGCACATGCTGATGTTAATGACTGCATCAGTATTCCCCATATATTTGTAGCAGCGGTGGTTGGAGATCAGGTTCCAAGTCCAGACCGGTCTAATACCAGTTTTCTTCTTCTGCACCAAAACTTTACTATGATAAAATGCCCAATTCTAAACATTGGACATTCTTGTGAAATGAATGAGAGAAATGAATGTTGGTGAACATGGATTTCTGGGTATTGAGGCTTACATTTTTCAGCTACCACTCACTGCCTTTTGCACAGCCACCAATGTGCAAAGTTGCCTAGTGTAGCCTTCAATTTCACATTTCTTTTGTTAATACTGTGTCATTACACTGCTCACTGAATATAGAGTACAAAATCTTGCCCCATGTCAAGCTATTGCTTTTCTCCCTACCCGCTTTCTTTGTCTTCAAGGTATATATTACAAAAAACAAACAGAATACATGAGATAGAGAGAGAGATTCCCTGACTGTTACCACCAAAACAAAGTGGAAACAAATGGTAGCTACATTAACCTTTTGGGAACCATGCCTTGGCATCTTTACAGAGAAAAGCTATTGTAATAACATTAAGTTAAATATCTATGGGAGCAGCTGAAATCCACATTAATTTGTAACTCAGTCAATGAGTGCTTGCTGTGGGTAAATACCTCTAACCTTTGGCACAATGGAAAGAACATAAATACAGTATATACATGTACAGAAGATTCATATTCGACATTTTTTTTCCTCGCTAAAATGTCTGTTTCAGTGAACGATCAAAGAGTCATGACAAACGAAGCCACACAAAGAGCACAGGCACTTGATGTTCTCTTCAGTATGCAACAAAGCGGATGCTGCCAATCATGTAGAAGAAAAGAATGTCACCAAACTGAAAAGATGTTTCCCCTCCCCCTTCAGATTTACAACCATGCACACTAAATTTGAACAAGACCTTTTAAAAAAGGCTTTAAAAAAAAAGGGGGGAGGAGGAATATTATTCAGCGCATGACTCATAGTAAAACGAACAATGAAACACACACGATCGGAAAAAAAAAACACATGGCGCACCGTGACCGCTGCCGATGCTGTTGCAGCGTTAGGGCGGGAGAAGCGAGCGGCCACCCCCCCGGCCGCGCTCAGCAGGTGCCGGTGGTGCTGACGGTGGTGTAGCTGAACTTGGACATGGAGGTGGCCATGGAGGCGGCGGTGACCCCGTCTTCTCCCCCCTCCCGCTTCCCGCACCACCGGCAGCGGCGGCAGAGCCGGGTGCCGCAGCAGCAGGCGAAGGTGGCCGCCAGCGCCATGCGGAAGCGCGTGTTCATGAAGCAGTAGATGATGGGGTTGACGCAGGCCGAGGTGTAGGACAGCAGGTGGATGAAGGAGATGGGCGCCCCCGACAGCGCCCGCTGGGCCGACTTCAGGTCGAAGGCCTTCCAGGTGTTGGCCGAGTACAGCGGCATCCAGCAGACGAAGAAGAGCGCCACGATCACCATCAGCATGCGGATGACGCGCTTCTTGGCCTGCAGCTTGGCCTCCGAGGTGTTGCTGCGGGCGCGCTCGGTCTTGGCCTGGGCGGCGCCGGACGAGGCGGAGAGGGTGGGGAGCTCCACGGCGGACGGGGGTTTCTTGGACACCTGGATGTAGCAGCCGTCGTCGTCGTCGTTGGCCCCGGACACGGCCTTGCTGACGCCGTTCTTCAGCCCTGTGAAGGGTGGGGGGTAAAGATCTGAGTGTTTGTGTTTGTGTTTGTGTTTGTGCGGTAGTTTGGGCGAGACGTGGTATTCAACATCAAATGAATGCCAAGTGTTACAGGGTACAAAGCACTAAGTCGATGCCAAGGATGGAATTTCATCATGCAACAGTCTCTACCACAGGCTATTTCAAAATCTCTCAGCCTTGATGCATCGCGCACAAGACTCGACTCCATGGAAACTGGTGTTTCCAATGCATACCATTTCAACAGCCTGAAGAAACCACATTGAAGAAAGCATTTACATTTCAAGCAGGTACGTCTGACAGGCTTTCTCTTTTTATAGCAGGTGTCACACATAAGGCCAAGGAGAAATGTATAACAGACATGAAAAGAGGCTGAGGAGAAGAGTTTCATGACAACTGATAGAAATATATTTAAAAAAACAACTCAGGGTGCAGCACTTGTACGTGGAGACAAAATATTTCATTCTCTGCCTGAGGGGAAACTAAAGACTCTCCCTTTGCAATTATGCTGCAATATTTATGTGTTTGTGTGTATGAGAGATTGGTGGTTTGAGTGGGTGTGTGGTATTAAACATAACATGAATGCTAAGTATTAGAAGGTGCAAAACACTAACACCAGAAACCACATTTTAGAATGCAGGTACATACCCAGCAGGTGCGTATTTAATAAGAGATTTACACTTGACCTTGGCAATTGCTATGGGGATACTTTAAGGATATTTACTGGACTGTTGATAAAGCCTGCTGTTCCCTCTCTTTCTAATGCAATTCAATGCAGCCTAGTGCAATCCTCCAAGCTAGACTTTTTATATATATATATATATATTTTGGCAATATGGTGAAAAAAGATGCTTCAACTATGAGTTAAGGCAATGTGCAATAAAAAATCTTTTCAGTTTGGATGGAATTTATGATTGATCTCACCGGTGGTCTCTCTGCTCTGGCCCAGCTCAAACTGAATGCCCCGGTACAGCTCTCTGGAGATCAGACCGTAGGCTATAATCATCACCACTCCCGGGATGAAGAACAGAGTGAACAGCAGCAGCACATACCTGAAAAACAGCCAGAACAAGACAGAGAGAAAGACATAAAGTAAGAGAGATAAAATCCAAAACTATTGAAAAGCCCTGGAACCAGCCAAACCCATTCCCGTCAACTTTCTAGTTATTAAAACCAAATTGACCGTAAAACTATTCGTCGTGAAGAGTGAAAAAAAATGAGAACTTCACGATTCAATTTTGAAACTGCTCAGCATGATTCTGAGCTCAGAGATGTACGCAATGAATTGTTTCTCTTATCTTCTGAAGTGGAAGCTGATGTGACCCGAATGACAACGAGGGAATGTGTAGAAAGAGTAACTCTGGGAAAGAAAGGACACAAAGGTTCCCGGTATCAAGTTCCGGTATCAAGTTCAACCTAACCACTACACCGCATATCTGTCCAACAAAAGAAAGATAAACCTTTGGCCTGTTTCACAGCTTTCAAGAGGGTTTTGGATTCTACATGGCATGAAGGATCGCTTTATAAAGTTAGCGAAAACGACACTAAGTCTGTGATTGAATCAAATATATTGTACTCAAAGAAAATGTGCTGTAAAAATTCACATCTTCATAATGAAAGAACAGAATACTACAGGCAGACCAGTTGGACCAGTTGGTCAAATATCCACGTTAAGCAGATAGACTAACCCATCCTATTTAAACCAAGGAAGGTTTTCAACACAACCTTACGAATTTGCCTCAGTGACATATTGACACTTTACATTATCAATAACACAGTACATATTGACACACATGACACAGGGCTAACAGGCCCTCACATGGAGTGCAATGGGACAGTGCAAGACTGCCTATGGACAATTATACTTTAGACTTCACCAGTGTAAGAAATGTACTTTTTTTTTACAGAGGGCATTTTTACTCCCTTGATATGATTTTTAGGAGTGTGTTGGTCCTTTTTGGGGACAATTTTACTGAACTATGAAATAATACATTTGCATGTTGGCAAATAAACACTCAATTTGTACTGCCTCACTCAATTTTCTACTGCCTCAGACTTCGCGCTCGGTTGTTTTCTGATCAAAAACTTCTCTCCAGGAACGCACTGGAATAGCCACAGTCACGCTTGAATATGTGAACTGGGTGCAATGCAAAAAGACGGTACTCCTAATTTTTAGGGACATTTTTGTGGCATTCTGGGCATTTTATGAACTGCGTATTGTTATGTATGACACACATGCACACGGACAAACACAGGATGTGCGACAGTTCATTCACATTGTGTTAAAAACATAATACCTATCACACTACATATAGATAGTACATAGACTATACATATCATTCTACATGTACGCTTTATTGTAAGCCAACATATAGACATTTGAGCAGTATGGCTGCAGAGTAGAGGGAAGTGTAGTGAGTGACCAGTAGTATATTGGTCCAGTGTACCATGAGGATGTTCTGCTAAACAGAATGAGATGCTTGAGTAACCACTTGGGTAATAAACCGCCTGGGCACTTCAATACTTTGGCAATATGGATATTTTTCATTTCATTCTTTCGTTTCAACAGGCATGCCAGTCGAAATGAAATGAAGTGAACTGAGAGAGGAGGATGAGAGCGGGCCACACTTACGGCAAAGGAGAGAAAAGGACAGAGAGAAGAACGCATGAATAAATGAGACGCAGGAATCGCACAGATGTCACTTTGATCGTGTTAAATCAGCCGTGCCGCCGCATCTTTGCCACAACTCCCTTTTGATTCAGCCTTAATCAGAGAACGCTCTTAACCACTGACGTCTGCGGCGAATATCAGTCAGGACATGAAAGCGACAGCGGAGAGGAAGGTGCTGGGTTTTATTCGTTCTGTGATATTCTAATGCCTTCCTATCCTGGGCAACCCTCTGAACTGTTTCACTTCGCGTGGCTCTTTCAAGCCGCGGCCGGGGCCCTTGCATAGTCAAAGCTCTTCATCAGCTGGCTGTTTGATACTATTTAAAAATCTGTTAAGACAAAGGCTGTGAGGAAGTGAACACACAGAGGGAACATAAAGAGAGGTGCTAGTCCTATCTGTGGTGGTTTTGCCTCCAGGGGGGGAAGCCCAGATGGATGAAACAGTAGCAGAGGGATACATGAAAGAGACCAAGAATAGGATGAATATTCACGGTCCCCTCTTTAGACAGTTCCCGTTCGTGCCCAGGATAGGGGGATGCCTGGTCACTATTAATCATCAAAGAAAATGATATGCACGTGTCCCCTGTGACGCATTTCTATACTAAAAACTCAACTACAAATGTATGTAGGATGGGGAGAGCCGGAAATTGACTCATTTCATCTCATCACTGTTTGTATTTCTTCTTTGATATTTTACTTTTACTACTGAATGACAAAACTGACAGGTGGAGAGTGGTGACTCAACCACTGGCTACAACCAATATCACAATGGTAAAATTGGCAAACTGTGTTTTAGTTATACAAACATTTCTTGAGTTAAACCTTAGGGCAGAGTCAAAGTACCACAGTTTTTCTGCAAAATGCAATCTAGCTGTACTAAGTTGTCTAGGTCAGTGGTTCTCAACGTAGGGTCCGGGGACCACCAGGGGTTCCAGGTGGTCCCCAGCAAATTGATCAACTGTTAAACTTCACCATTATTTAATTCACTAGAAGTTAACACAATTCGAGAATGTAGAAGAATGACTACTTTGATCATAGTTTCTCTGTTATCTCTCTACCTACAATACAGATAGTCATGGAATTCTGGACAAAATCATATCTAAAAATAAAAATATTCTCAGATTTGGGTTTGAGAGACAAAATCTCATCAAATGGGGGTCTGAAATTTAGGGTCCTTGATATGAAAATGGTTGAGAATCACTGATCTGGGTTAGCTAACCTAGCGAACCTTCCAAGTTCAAACTAGCCATACTAGCCTATAAGCTAGTTAGCTAACCTGCTGACCTTCCAACATCATGAATGCCATGGTTATGAATCAATGAAAATCACGTCATTGTCATTCATATTTTGTATTTATATTTTGACCAGACTTCTTTCTTTGCCGTTCAAGTAGTCAGTTAGCTAACTTGCACTCTGCAAAACTGTGGGTATTTGGCCCCGCCCACTGAGGTTTAACTCAACCAATGACATTATTTCTGCCTCCAGATCAGCTCTGCCTCTGAGAAATGTTCGTAGAACTAAATCTGCGTAAGCACACCATTTATAAGCATAATTATAAAAATGAGAAAATCATTAAAATCATAGATCACGGCTTGTGTTTTATTAACCGCTTTAAGACTCTTATGTGTCTCTATCATTTGCTTCAATTTCATTTTATGTTGAATTACACTGCCATTTCAGTCTAGAAATTGATGCTTCAATAACTCTATGTGTGGCATTATTCATATAACTAGTGAAAGGTAGATGAAAAAGATTTTATTTTCTGGCAATCCGACTTCTACCCCCTAGCCCCAGTGCAATTTAAAAAGGGCCGTGCTGGGTGAAGATGAAGCTGTGAATTAGAGCTCAACAGGTACTCGCACTCAGTGACACATTTGGACTTTGGACATCTGAGTTTCAACTTTCTTCCTCCTTACCAGCCAGACTAATTAACTGGTCTCCCTCCACCTCGTATTCCCTGCCGAAGCCTCGCCGTTTGATAGACAGTGCGCGAAGAGAGAGAATTCTTCAGAGAGTGTTCAACCACAAAGGGCTGTCAGGCAGAGGGATGTACACGGTTTAGCCGTGTTGAGCTTCTCCTCCATTTTAATTGTGCCATCCTACACGACCCAAAGTTGTTTATGGTCAGACATATGAAAACCACAGAGCAGCATATCCTGAGATGCACCAAAGCAGGTCCTTGATTGTGGGTCTGCAGAGTTGCTGGGTTACGTGGGGCGTTTTTCAACACCAAAGCTGCTTTTATTGCTCCTCAGAGGCCATACAGACAGATAAATGTCTTTCGTAACATCATGCAATCCAGACTTCAGCAGCCATAATTGCCTCTCTCCTGACCTTTTCAATAGGCCTTTGTCTTCAATCATTTTCTGAATGTGTACAGTCAGGGGAAGAGAGATGATCATGTTAACCTTAAATGACACAGAAGTAGATAGAGGCACCCTTGCAGCGCCAATACTGAGAACAGATCATGTCTGTATTATGATATTGTCTCTTCTCTCTCCAACTCCTTCCTTTGCTATGACCCCTGCTAAGCCTTGAAACTTATCTGTTCCATTCCCTCTCTTCCGCTTGTCTAATTAAGCCTCAACAGGAGCTGCCCGCTCACCTTTTTCATCTTAAAAAAAAAAAAAACAAGTCTCCCCCTTAATGACTTCATTCATTATTCAAAGGTGATGGTTAAAGCCCCCAACCGCTGGAACCACATTCACACCCGCTGGCCTGGGATCGGACCCTAAAATAACAAGAAAGAACCTTCACTCCAGTGTTACACTCTCTTCAAAAACAAACCAAAAAACCCCATTGAACCAAAGCAGCTCTTATTGGTCCTCAGAGGGTTTACAGACAAAAGATCAGCTTTCCTAACCATGAAGCAAGGATGGAAATAATGAATTAGAAGTACTCTCATTACTGTAATGAATGAGCTTTTTTTTGTGTACTTGTAATATTGAGTTTAATTTTCCTTTAATATGTATGTTTAATATCACTAACCGCAGGCAGCGAGTGGAAAACTGCATTCTAGCGCTAGTTAAAAAATAAAGCCTCTGCAAATTTTATGTAAATCAGATCTTTTTGCCCAGATAATTATTAGTAGGTGAGGCCATGCAGATTGCACCCAAAGCACCAACACTTCTCAACACCAACTGCCCCAAAGAATTCAGAACGGCTGCCGTTATTGCTGTAAGACATCGCCAGCAAGTCAGGAAACCAAGGGAGAGGGTTTTCCATCCTTGAATCTCAAATCAGATCAGAGAATTATCTTTTATTTAATCATGTTTTTATTCTTTTTTCATACTTTTTTTCCTTTCTTCACGTGTTAATTACATTAGGATGAAGGGTCAGACAGCGCTCCAAATTGCCCTTGTGACACAATCTTAATGAATCTGGACCTGAGAATGCTGATGAAGAAGAGAGGGATGGTCTATACAAAAAAAAAAACTTTAAGCGTCTAATGGGCTTCTAATGCACATCACAATGCGCTTCAAGTAAATCAGCCCCACCCGCTCTTACCAGGTCTGCTCGGCCTGCTCGCTGGGCCAGTACAGGCGGCACATGTGTCCGACGGTGCTGTTCGACTTGGGGAAGGCCTTGAGGGTGCTGAACACCGGGTAGGGCACCATGATCAGCAGCGACAGCACCCAGGTGGCGGCGATGACGCGGTAGGCGTGGGACCGGGTCTGCCAGGAGCGCGACTTGAGCGGGTTGCAGATGGCGCTGTACCTCTCGATGGCGATGGCCACGAGGCTGAAGGTGGAGATGCTGACAGAGATGCCTGTCGGAAAGGTAAAGGGTAAGGGTTTAGAAACTGCCACCAGGTTTTTCACCCTCAGGTCAATCGGAAGCGGCAAGATGGATGGAAAGCAGCAGGTTTGGAAAAAAATGCTGTGCCTGTTTTCTTTTTAGGCAGAATGGCTTTGCTCGAGTCCCAAGTCAGTCCCAAGTGTTGAGGCACAAGTCTCAAGTCAAGTCCCAAGTCTAAATGTAGATTACCAAGTCAAGTCCAAGTCATTAATGTCAAGTCTCAAGTCAAAATGTAGTCAGAACAAATCAATTTAATATCTTAAAGAAAATAAAATATCTGGGACTTTTCAATGCACTATGGTTTTAATAGGATAAAAACTTGGTAAGAGCATCATGAGTTTGATTT
This sequence comes from Centroberyx affinis, assembly GCF_046629955.1. Taxonomy (NCBI): domain Eukaryota; kingdom Metazoa; phylum Chordata; class Actinopteri; order Beryciformes; family Berycidae; genus Centroberyx; species Centroberyx affinis. Next base: position 81,631 of record NW_027281007.1, on the reverse strand, counting down.
CTATAATCAGTTTCAACTTCAATAAATTCAATCATTCCATACAAATTCAGAACACAGAATTTAAATTCAGTCATCTGCTGGAACAAATCTCATCACTTTCAATCTAAGTCATTTACACAAACACAAGATCTCAAGTCAAGACTTTAGAAACCTTTTCAAGTCATCAGAGTACAAGTCAAAGTCAAGTCCCAAGTCACCAGAACCCAAGTCAAGTCAAGTCTCAAGTCTTCTCTTCATGCATCAAGTCAAGTCTCAAGCAATTAAAATGACTTGTGACTCGAGTCCAAGTCGTGTGACTCGAGTCCCCACCTCTGAGAAGTTGATATTAGTTGTCATTAGGTGTCTGACAGTTGTACATAAGTACTGCTTGCTGCTAGCGGCAGCTACTGCAGATTGTCTTTATGGAAACAAAGCGTGTATCACACAACACTGTAATCAGCACAAAATGCAGTCGACAACGATTTTGCTACAAAACAAGAGGCAAAGCTTGGCCACGCCCTTATAGAACATTTACCTCCTGTTATACAAAATCCATTAGTTAATGAGCCACATAATAAATGACCAACAACTGCATCACCAACAATGATTAACGTCTGTAAAACTGAAAAGGATGAAAAAAAAAAAAAGATGAAGGAGCTTTCTGCCCTTCACCACTTGTGCTAACATCTCCGCATGGTGACATATTGTCCTTCCCTTCTTTATCGATTCTGTGGAACTTGACAAAACAGCTCAATGGCCTGTTGAACACTGTGCAGCGACGGCCTCGCTCTCCTGTATGTTTCTAACGGACACAAAGGTGTACAACAGACTGCGCTCACGTGTTTCGGCTCTACGAATTCTTAAAAAGGATAAAGGAGCATCGCAAAGTCAAGACATGAGATCTTTGTCAGTCTCCTCTGGTACCCAAGGACGCCGTCTCCGTCAGGCTCAAACTGAAATTCCTTCAGAAGCAATCCAAAGGCCGAGATGAATTTGCATGAATGAATATGCATAAGCCGCAAGACGGGGAGCGGGCTCGTGTGCGCAGGTTAGCCGGGGTGAGACAAATAGCATTAATAAACCCATACCTGCGAGTCACCGGCAGCTACAATAGAGACACCCAGGAATAAATTCACCCCACTAATCCTCCGTCCCTAAGAGAATCAACAACCTCAATCCACCGTTTCCCCGTCACATAATATTCATTCGCATCAATTGTTCCTTAGAGGAAGTCTCCTATCTACACCGTGGTTTTGCATTCCCATTCGACAGGGGAAATCAGTATGCATACTTCTATGAGCATGGCGCAATTCAATTTACAGGAGCCATAATAAGCATCTGTGAGGAGAGGCCGGCTGTATGGTTTGAGATTTGAACAAATCTATCTTCTAGGCAATCAGCAGATGCGTTCTCCTGAGGACCGAAGGCAAAATCTTTGTTCCTTTCCAGTGTGGTCTATAAGAGGCTATCTGATCCGAAGCTAAATGATTCATGATTTAGTGTATGTTTGCTGCCTTTGATATCTGTCGACCGTAAATGCGCGATACGTCGAAAACAAAGAGAAATGGTGGGGATATTCGCTTCGGGAATTGATGCGGAGTCTGATAGAAGCGGAGAACAGCTTTATCTTATCGCCGTGCGAACAGAACAAAGGAGCTGACTTGTAGAGAAACTCGAGAACAAAGGGAAAATCAGAGTCACAAAAAGATGTCTGAATGCCTTTTATGCCAGGAGAGCAGTCAGTGAGACTCTGTGCATTATTAAAAGCGTTTCAACTTTCTGCGAGAAGGGTAATTTCTTTGATTCCTGATTTGATTGACATGAAACCTGACAGTATACTGCATCACCTAAAACCAATAGGCTGCTGACGCTCTTAGATGGAGAACCATTTTAGCTTTTCAATTGAGTGATCTTTTCAAACCTCCATTTATAAAGGCTGTGTACATTCGTAGTGAGGGGTAGTAGATGTGCACTTTCAGGTGATGTATAGCATTGATACTCCAATCATTTGAATTGATGGCACTGCAGGTGCATAGGCGGCTTAAAGAAAATTACACCAGAGTAATGTGTTTCTTGTCTGAAGGGCTTTGAATCTTGTCCAGAAGCACTAGGGCCAAATTCATCAACCGTTTCAGCGTTTCAGTCCAGGTCCCCTTGACCATCTGTTTCATTACGGTCTGGCGGGCAACACTGATCCCAAATCAGCTCTACTGATGGACCAGACTGAGCCTCTAAATCAGAGTCGGTGGTCTGGAAGTAAGAGAGAATGTGTCATTTCCAGCACATCTGTGTGTCTAGTCAGGGACAAGACAACATACATTTGTGCTACTTTTCAAGACAAGATACGTTAATAATAGCGTATCTTATATAAATATGTGTTGTATGAATGTTAAATGTGCATTGTATGAATCTAAATGTGTGTTATATGAACCTAAATGTGTGCTGTATGAACCTAAATGTGTCTTGTATAAACCTTAATGTGTGTTATATGAACCTAAGTGTATGTTGTATGAACCTAAATGTGTGTTGTATGAACCTAAATGTGTGTTGTATGAACCTAAATGTGTGTTATATGAACCTAAATGTGTGTTGTATGAACCTAAATGTGTGTTATATGAACCTAAATGTGTTGTATGAACCTAAATGTGTTATATGAACCTAAATGTGTGTTGTATGAACTTTAATGTGTGTTATATGAACCTAAGTATGTGTTATATGAACCTAAGTGTGTGTTGTATGAACCTAAATGTGTGTATTGTAGTCAAACAGAAAGCCTTGGTCTAGTACAACACACTTAAGGATATACTGCAGGAACCTGAAGTCCAAATGAAGCAATGTCTATTTGCCAGATTGTATCCGCCCATGCATTAATATATGCATTAGCATCACTCCATTAATGGCTGAACTACATATTTCTTGTTGATAAACTACACATTGTAAAACCCTCCACAACAGCTAAAATGTTTGGCAGCCAGTGGAGCCCATAAACCTCCGTCATATTTACACCCAGTTAACTTAAGACATTCGAACCGCAAAGAACACGGTGCAGGCAGCTCATTAATATTCCTGGTGCAGACGTTTTCTGTTTGTATGTTAAACGGAGTGTATGCACGACTCAGTGAATTGCTGCATTAGAAAGACCATTCCGGTCGCTCCGTTTCCAGAGAGACGTGCAGATCAAAGGCTTCCTCCCCGACACTTGACTGTACTGAGAGGCTCCTGTTTGAATCAGAGATGCTGTGATCCTGGACGAGGTGCTGCCGAGTTAATTTCCAGTCAACTAACCCGACCAAACACTCACAATCCCCCCTCCCTCCCCCCCCCCGCCCTGCGTTATATCTTCTCTTTTTTAGGATGAGGAAGCTCTAATCCTTTTTCTTGTTCATTAAACCGGAGTGGGTGAGCCCTCGCAGCACGCCGGTTGATAACTGGCTTTTTTCGAGTGTGAATTCTGAGGTGAAGAGCTCTCCGTAAACCTCCAGAGCCTCCTGGGGGGGACGAGAGAGAGAGGATTTAGCTTCTTTTTTTTTTTTGTGTGTGTGTGTGTGTGTGTTTCATCCGTATCTATGCCTATTCATCGTCCGCTCACGCCGCATTCCCTTCTCGCATAGCTCAGTGTTCTCCCCGACGCAGCCCGAAGGCGTAAAAAACTTTTACAAATGCAATTAATGCGTTATGAAAAATAAGTGCCAGATGTCCTTCCAGCCAGGTTTCGCGCTGGAAGCCGCACGGAAGCCCAAATTCAAATATATTATGCAAGCCCGACCTCAGGGGGAGACGTACCAGACGGAGCTGGTACGTTTGTTGGTAATTGCATCATACAACCAGCAAAAAAAACCAAAAAAAACACACACACACACAAACATGGATATATGTGTGAGGCCGAACGCGCGCAAACACACGGTGAATATTGCACCATCGATCTCATTACTGCCACGGAAACGGCAGAGAGGCTGTGATTCACATGATTATCGAGCTAGGGGCGGACGGATGGAGGGATGGGTGGATGGATGGATGAATGGATGCATACAGTAGATGGATGGATGGCGTTATTATATGTCTAATGGGCGCGCGTTAACGGATGAGTTTGCCGGGCAGGTCGCTGCGAGAATCGATGAGCGAGGAAAAGTCGAAAATGATCCTGCGTAATTGATTGGCTCGGGCTGATAGGAGGCTTCGCTCGTGGGCAGCTCCTGTCCGGCGCGGGCTGATGTCATAGACTTGGTTGGGGGGAGGGGTGGGTGGTAGTTGGGGGGGGGGGGGGGTTGTAGGGTCAGAGGTTTTGAACCAATATTTTTAGCCTACGGTCGCCTATTTTGTGCCAATCTCTTTAAATTTGACTATTTTCAGGCCAAGAATCTATAAGGGTTCAGTGTTTTTTCCACAAGAATTCTTATCAGGGTGGAAAAAGCCTCTGAAACAGCAGTTAGACCATCATGGGACACTAAAACTCTTTTAGGTTTAACAGCTCTTTAAGGCAGGGTGACCCACTGCACATATTCAATGGCAGGAGAAACCGAATAAAATGCCATTGCAGGTTTTCCAGACTGTTTTGGATCCTCCATCTGGACGACATGACTGGTCGATAGGTGATTTTTCGAGTAGGGTTAGATGATCCATTGTTTCACATCGAGCGCACCGAAACGACAAAGACAAATAATTTCCCCGCTGCAGCTTAGAGCGGCCCGGTAATTGAAAAGCAGAGACAGACTGAGAGCGCTGAGACGATAACAGGATTCCGGATTCCACCGTCCGTCGGCTTTCCCGCGGAGCTCAAGGTGAAGCGAGGAGACAGAGAACCGCGACGGATCTGAGTCCCCCACCCCCACCCCCCCACCCCCCGTCCTTGAGTCTGACTCAGGACTCACGTGGCACCTTGACTCCGGTCTGATGGCAGCCAGCTCATCGCTAAGTCACACTCCTGAAGATGTGTGACTGTTCGAGTGCCTCCAACATGATGGTTAACTTCTGACAGGCGAGACGGAGCCCAGAATAACCCCCTCGGGGGAGACGGGCTCTTGTTCGAGATATCAGGCAATTTTCCGACAGAAGTCTAATGCTGTAACACGTTCGCCAGCGTTTGCCACCTACAAAGGGAGGCACAGGGATGACAAACGCCTATTAACCCACTGAGGAGCTGCTGAGTGACCGATTTCTTCCAAAACGCAGAGATAATCAGATAATCAGCTCTGTTCAGCCCGGCCAGGGCTTGTCATGGCATGGTATGGCTTTGGAAATAATGAGCTCATCGCAAGCAACTCAAATTAGCATTTCATTTCAGCTCTGTAATGAGCAAACAGGACAGAAAAACAGCTGACAACTGATAGTTCCACTGTCATTCTTCTCCCAATTGCTTATTTCGTGAAACAAATTGCATATCGCTATCTATTAAAATGGTCCGCTGGGCAAAAAATAAGCACGATATACAGGAAAATGTGCTATTTATAATTAATAACTGCAAATGCTGTATGCCGAGGCTTGTCTCCGACCATGAGACAAAACCAGATCAAAGATGTGACGTTTAACACGAGCGGGCCCAGTCACTGCTAACACATTAAAACACTCAATAATATTTAAAGCTGCAGTAAGTTATACACTACCAGTCAAAAGTTTGGACATTTTTCTTTATTTTTATTATTTTCCACATTTTAGAATAATAGTAAAGAGATCAAAACTATGAAAACACAAATGGAATTATGCAGCGACCAAAAAAAATCAAAACTATCTTATATTTTTGATTCTTTAAAATAGCTTATATTACCTCTTCATGAGATGCTTCTGTTGGATCTCTGCTCTAATTAGCTAGCTGACTCATTTCAATTGTGAAAATGTGACTTTTTTATAATTTTTGTCAATTACAGGCCACCGTAAGCTGTGCCCCTTTAAAAACTCTACAGCAAGAGAGTTGTCTAGTCCAGTGATTCTCAGCCTTTTTCATATCAAGGACCCCCATTTGATGAGATTTTGTCTCTCGGACCCAAATCTAAGAATATTTTTATTTTCAGATATGATTTTGTACAGAATTCCATGACTATCTGTAGAGAGATAACAATGAAACTCTGATCAAAACAGTCATTCTTCTACATTCTCTAATTGAGTTAACTTCTTGTAAATGAAATAATGGTGAAGTTTAATAATTCATCAATTTGCTGGGGACCCCCTGGAACCCCCTCAAGGACCCCTGGTGGTCCCCAGACCCCACGCTGAGAACCACTGGTCTAGTCAATAAATTATGGATGTTTAAGTCTCCAATTATGAGGATTTTTATCATATTTAGGCACAACATTCAAAACCCTTCCTCACCCATGAAGTAGGTGACGGTCTTGCACATGGCGGCTCCGAAGATGAAGTCCTCCAGGATGTTGGGGATGAGGGTGAAGGGCATGCAGAAGACGGCCATCATCAGGTCGCTGACGGCCAGCGACAGCAGGAAGGAGTTGGTGACGGTGCGCATGCGCTTGTTCAGCACCAGCACCACGATGATCAGCAGGTTGCCGAAGACGCTGAGCAGGAAGATGACCGAGTAGAGCAGGATGCGCAGAGAGTCCATCTCTGACAGAGGGAGAGAGAGAGAGAGAGAGAGAGGGAATCATTTATAATATCTGCTGTTTTATATAGCTGGGCCGATCAATTATAGGGAGGAAGTACATTATCTAGTGCATTACCAAAGGCACAGCAGTGCATTAACGGAAGAGACAAGTAGAAGAAGAAGAAGAAGAGTGCATTACCTGAACAGACTGCTTGTTCATAAGGAAAAGAAGACTTTAACCAGATAAACAAAACCAAGATGAAAGTCTTGTAAACTATAGAATCTTAACTTTGCTTCATCAGTTTGTTAGTATTTTGTCTTGTAATCATACAAGCCAACCATGTATTAAATTATGCTTGAAATGATAATAATTAAAAAGAAGAGGAAGAAGAACAACAACAACATTATTGCATTTGGCTGAACAGACTGTATGAGGTTGTTCACCTGGGAAACACGACTTGAACCAGAACAACAAGACCAAAATTAAAGTCATCAACATCTTCCAATGTGCTAGCATCAGTATTATTTCTGGTAATCATGCAAGCCAATTAACTATTAAATGACACTCGAAATAATAAAAGAAGAAGAACGTGACAGAGAAGACAGAAAAGGGGAAGAAGGTATTTTTTCTTGTAATTACGCAAGCCAGCCATCAATTACATGATACTTGAAATGATTATAATAAAAGATGAAGAAGAAGAAGAAGAGGAGGAAGAACATGAGTGCGTTTACTGTGCGGACCGCAGGGAAAACAAGGCTCAAACCGGACACCAAAATGAAACCGTCTTCCAAAATACGTGACTTATTGCGTTTCGTCTGGTCTCCCCACCCCCCCCCCCCCACCCCCCCCCGCGAGCGTGACCGGTCCTCCGCGCTGCGGCCGAGCATCGGCGTGCGGAGGAGGGCCCGGGCCCGAGCCGGAGGGTTTTTAGGGATGCTCCCTCTCCCTCACGCTGGCCTGTCGGGGCCTGGCGTGTTTTTGAGAATGAGAGTATGTGACAGGACAAGGTCAGGCCTGGCCGTGCGCCGGGCTGACTGAGTCCTCTGATTCAAGAGAGCGACATGGGAGAAGTCTAAAGGCCACGGGGCTGCAGCGGAGCCTGCAGACCGCGCCGCTTGCAGGCAGACGCTTCTCCAGAGGCAGGAACGTGACCGGGACACAAACGGTATGGCCGGAGATGAAGCCATTTACAGGTCCTGTGTTATTCAGTTTGCCTGATTTTGTTTTCAGGATAAGAATGTTCTTCATGTTTTAGAAATAAATGTGGCTTAAAAGTTGAATCGAATTCGTTAGAGTGACTGAATTTGAAGACTAACTCCAGCTCCTCTAATTCAGTGATTCTCAACCTTTTTCATATCAAGGACCCCTAATTCAGTACACATCAGAGCCACAGACCCCCATTTGATCAGATTTTGTCTCTCGGACGCAAATCTGAGAATATTTTTATTGTTATAGATATGATTTTGTCCAGAATTCCATGACTATCTGTATTGTAGGCAGAGAGATAACAGTGAAACTATGATCAAAATAGTCATTCTTCTGGAACCACCTCAAGGACCCCTGGTGGTCCCCGGACCCCACGTTGAGAACCACTGCTCTAATTCAAACGAGGTAAACCTGCTAAACTGGAGGCTTTCCGGTTCAAATGCTGCAAACGAGCCTGATTGGATGGATTTCTGCGATTCTTTAGAAAGGGAGCCAATCAGGACTGAGTCCAGCTTGTGACGCGTTTCCTGGAGTTAGTCCGAAACTGCCTGTAAAAATGGATGGAGTTTTGAAAATGCAATAACTCATCAAATATCTTTGATCATTTATGTATATAAATAGAGGAAAGTCTGAATTCAGAGTGTCAAGCCAAAGAAAAGAATGATGTGGTGAAATGGCATTACATTTATTCTTCTTCCATAATTGTTTTCATGTTCTCTTGTCTTTACAAAATCATACTAACTTTATTGTCATAGTATAGAATAAAACATAGCTGAAACATAATAACGTAACATTTTTGCTTTTATTTAATGACACACAACAAAGATCTCAGACTACATTTGAACCCAGCGTACTGTTTGCTTTAGCCAGGTTGCCCTAAAACAGCAAATATTAATCATTTGTTTGATAAGCAAATCCTCTCAGGGGTGTGAGGCCACTTTCAACCCCTGAAGACTGAGATAGAGGTTAGTTTAAGTGAAGCACCATCCACCCATGGGCCAGTCTGCAGCACATGTGACCACACTTCCATTCAAGGAGGCGAGTTCTTTACACAACAGCATTGTGTTGGACACGCATGATCAGCGCTACAGAAGGCCACCTCTGCAAAAACACCTCCTCGCTCCGGACTGACACCGAGTGGGGAAGCTGACACCGGGGGGGGGGGGGGCTCGGGCGACACGCATTGTATTCGATTTTGTGTGATCCGGCAGAGTGAAAATGGAATTATGCATTCACTGAGCGGCAGCGCCGCGTCGGGGTCCCCAGAGCCGAACTAAGTCCCGGACAATTCACTTTGGCTCCTCTGACTCCCTCAAGCGTGACAGCTGTGTTCGCCAAATCCACGGGCATCTATAAATACATCCCAGATCAAAGGAATGCATTTACCTCTCAGATGCTCCTATATGGCATGGAGTGGCTGACACAGAACAGGACCCGGACCCCCGAGAGAATAACACTGCAGCTTATGTATGTTTAAATAACTGCCATTCCCATTCAGAGCCTGTTTTCCTTTGCCGTGTCCTGTTACTATTTGCTGTTGCAACACTTAGGGTATCCCAGTCTCCCCATAGGGATCATTACAATTTAATCACATCATCTCGTCTTATCTTATCTTTGGGAAGGGATTAGCGCAAACTCCACAGGGACCAGAGGCAAATTAAAAAAAAAAAAGTCTCATATCTTTGGCTGGAAATGTGGACAAGGGGCTGCCCAGGTGGATTTTTGGAGCCTAGTTCCCATCCTGGAACATTCATAAATTGTTAAAAAAAGATCATTAATATTGAGGAGTAACACCCTTAGTGGTGATTTGATTGCAATCCAAAAGGAGAGGTTTTGATCTATCCTTTTAATCAGAACCTTGCCATAGGGTCTCACTTCAGAAAGACATGATAAAAAGGTAAAAAATAGTTAGAAATGACGGTCAACTACATCCAAACCTGATGTTACTTCTAGTTACATGTGAGCAGAAGTCCTTTGTGAACCAATGAACACTAGCCTTGAATCCTGTACACAAGTACTGTTCCCAAGTATACAAGATTGCTTCCATCTTTATACTTGAACTCATTTAAAAGCAAATATCCATCTCTGCTACATGTATCTCAGCTGTAGATACAGGTTATTACTTAAAATAAGAGATTATTATAGAGGACATGCAATCAGTTTATAAATATGATGCCCATAATCAGAATGACTGCCGACCCGCTTCGCTTCACTTGAATGTATTTAGGACAGAATGATTCAAAGCACTGATATAGAAAGACATGTACTTTTTTTATATTGAATTTCATCTGTCAGCAGATACAATGCAGTGATCAGTCTTGTTGAATTGTGGCCTGTTGCCATAGCGCTGTTCTGTTGAGGTGTTTTATACTTTTTCCTTATAAAGGGAAATCCATCCTAAGACAGACTTCACATTTGTTGTTCCGACCGGCGTCAACACATCAGTCTAGATTTGTGAACACTAACGAGCCTCTTGCCAAGTCGATACTCATCAAGAGACAAATACATTTTCCACAGTTTGGATTTGTTGCAGGCTTATGAAACAGTTTCCACACATGGGGCTCAATATCAATCCTCAGTAACAGTGCAAAAAAAAATGGCAAAATTGAAGCGTTCTATATGACAATGAGATGTAAATTCTGCTTAAGGGTGCGATCACACCAACAGTTTGTTTTTGGTCCAAATCATAGTGGAAAAATTAACTTTAAAATTTTTGTATTTGTTTGTTCGGGTGCAGTTTGTGCAATTATAAACCAGTTCCTAGCTGTATAATAATTTATGCTAGGCTTTCCAAGCATCAACATCTGTCTCCTTATACCCATAAACCCTTGCGTTTTGGGGTTTGTCTCCTGTCGCTGGTTCGGATTATGTTCGCACTCCTAATGAACCGCATCACAATTTTCTGCCGTCTCAGTGTGGTTATTGCGTGCCACCAGAGTTCATGTTGGAGTCGGTGCGAGTGTGGATCTTCGCTTCAAGTAAAGGCTTTGTGCTCCAGCACTGCCAATAAATCGGTACCTCACATCACAGAGGACTTATTAGATCTGGCCTCAATCCCTATCATCCTTTTGCCGGGTTCATCTTGTCACAGCTAATCAGGCTCTGTCTGTTTTCAAATTCCCAAGGTAAGTTCAGAGAGTTGAGCCGCAGTGACGGCATGGCTCGTATCCCGGAAGACCCGATCGATAGAGATCAGAACAGGATTTCGACCTCGTCCGCATGTACACATTCCAGCCACGGAGGGAAAGCACAATAACTGCGTTCAAGCTCTGATTCCAACTTAATTGTGGGAAAGACTTTAAGGTTATTGATCCTTTTGCTGTTATTGGCCACCTGATGCCAACACATAAAAAAGCGGCTGAGGCTTTTATAATGGTGTATAGCACATTTTGGATTTTGTGGGTTACGGATTTATAGAAACATGAATCATTAATTGCGTGAATGTGGACTTGACCCATTGGCCTTTTTTTCATCACAGCGCTCTATGCTCAGGGCAACATATGACCACACTGCATTACTGGCTGTGATTAAGTGGTGGCAAATGAAATTCCTTGACAGCGTTTTAGCATAGTGCCCAGTGTGCAGAAGCCGACCCCATCTCTGTATCGCATTTTATCAGTGTAATGAGGAGACTTACTATTACAGTCAGCACAATTCCACTCAATTAGCCCGGTCTTTCCGCGATCCCGCCCCAAGAGAGACTAATATTGATCCCGCTTTCCTTTGAAATTATGGAAGTCGGAAAGAGCTTGTTTGCAGTGTGTGAAGAAGCCCGGCACATATTCGATTACCCACGAGGCCTTGTCAAGCATGCATGTTGACTTTTGTTGCCATGTAATTCTTCCCCAAAAACTTTGCCTCATTAACAGATACTTGAACGTTAATAATGGTGAAAGAGGAATATAAGAAAAATGAGAAGAGACTGGGCGCCATGGGGCATGAAGCTTGACCCCAGCCAGAGAAGACAGACAGCACATCGGCGTTCGGCTCCCTTCCATGTCTATTTAAAGTACAGTATTTAGCAGACCAACCGAGGCAGAACAACTTACACCGGCTCTAGTGAGGATGACAAATTCAGCACATCCCTGTCCACTCTCCTGTGTCTGGAAACAGAGTAAGAGGAAGATAGATGCCCGCCAATTGCCTGCCTTTGAAAACACTGACCCGGCTGCAATTATATTCCCATGGATTCCACGCTCCTGTGCCCATGAGTGGTGCGGTGTGCATGGTAATTAATGTGGTGCGGCACTTCGGGAAGCTTGGAGGTCCGACAGTAATGGCTACACGCCATGCGAGTTGTCACAGTGGAAGACACAGTCATCACAGCGCCCCGTTTTGCATCGAGTGTGACTGAAGCCTTCAAACTGGAGAGCGGGCAGAGGGCTTTTGAGGTTATCAGAGCAGTGACATTTTTTAAAGTGCTATAACTAAGATTTTTGCAGCCCCATAAGCCCAGAATGACCATAATAAACCTGTGAGGGGGTGTAAAGGATACGGTTGCTGATCAATGACCAATGACTCAACAAGTACTTCTGAGATTTCTGGCTTTCAAAATTCACTTTCTGGCCCATGCTCTGGAAATACCAAGAAATACAACAATCTTTGATGTCAGTGGCTAAATGACTGGAGCATAAATTAAAGCTACAATCTGTTATTTATTTGATCATGTATATTTTAGATTTACTTCTACTTCTTTACTATCGTTACTTGTAAGAAAGAAAACTTTTTCGGCCTCAAAATGCATGTAAAAGTCATGTTGGTGTCAGCCCTTGTATCAAAAGCTTAGACGCTAAATTTCAGAGTGAAAAAAAAAAATCAGTATGCAAACAAAGCATGAAGCAACAGTGTTTCAAAAGGGGGGGCACAACACTACAATTATGGGTTGGAGTTTTAAGGATTGGAAAGAACCACAAATTAAAGTTCCCAGACAGAAAAGACAGAATTTCCATGGCTGATCAGTAGAAGTAAAACAATGCGGCGCACATATATTCATATTTATCAAACTTTCTGACGAAGAAATGAACTCATCATCTGCTTTGCTCTGCAGGGGTTGCATGTTTTTAGTATACTCAATAAAAAGCACTATAATCTAAGGCTGTTTTTGATGTTTCTCTACTACTACTAAACTGGTGAGTTAAACAGTTTTAGATTAATCAACAGTGAAATGAGTCCTTGCATTCGGTCTATCTGACGCCGGGAGCTCTGAACATAACGCCCAAACTTCCACTCCACCTCCACCTCCCTGCCTCTCTTGCTGTACCGAGTTAATAACGGCAGTCTCCAGACAGAGGGCATTTCCGATCAATAGAGCCACTGCACGGTGCAGGGAGCGCTGTGTATGTTTGAGGGGATTTTTATTAGTGCTGTCATACTCTGCCGCTCCTATACTGGCTTCACTATACACACTCGTGATCTGTTAAATAGGTGCTGGTGTGATGTACAAAATGTCCACTGATGTACAAAAAGTCCACTGATCCAGGTAAAAGCCATTATCCCTTATTGCTTTCCCAATCGATACCAATCACAAAGGAGGAGATGTAGATAAACAGAAGCAGATATCAGGAAGATGTCCCTAATATTATGTAGATTCAGTGTATATGCCTGTGTTTGTGTGTCTGTGTCTACGCTTGTTTGTTCCCCTTACCAGGATGCTACAAATCCATCCCCCGATTATCTGATCTGATTAGCGTGATCATGTTATGACGGCCTGCATCATGGCGTACATGCCCACAGGGTACCAGACGCTAATTCCTTCTACAAAACACCTCGCTGTAGAAATTGGTTAGATATTAGATACTCCTGGGCTGCGGCTCATTACTGTGCAGTGCGCAGCTTGTCTGCAGTAAAAAAAAAAAAAAAAGTCTGTGTCTGTCTCTTTCTCCGAGCCCAGGGCTAATCGTTTCGCTCTGAAAAATGAAACGGGCTTCGTTTAATGCTTATGAGATCGACTTTGTGATTACTTATCTCACATGTACACAAAAGGACAGCGTGAGCTCAGCAAAGTGCCACTTTGGATCAGCGGGGAGTGGAAAGTGTCCAGGGCCGTGCAGGGCCGCGGTGCAGCTGTGCATGTTGCTCCCCCATAACTGGGGCCGCGTCTCCACCGGCTCGCTCCTATCGCGAGTCCGATGTGATAACAATAATGGAATTTGTGTCAGGTGTTGATGTTGGTGATGATTTTTTTTGTATTTTAGGCATGTAGCAGAAGCTCTTATCCACAGTGATTTATGAGAGCAACAGGAGGATGTGTCTGAATTGGAAGTATAAGAGTCAGAGCCACAGCACCCTGCCAGGAGCAAGAAACAAAATATTCTTGAATGATCAGGTATACAGATGACAAGTCTCTCAATGTCATAGATCTGAATAGTTTTTGATTATCCTATAGCTCACTTTTGACACCCCATAGCAGAATATATTGATAATATAAAATGTATGTGGATTATGTGAATAGATTCTTGAGGAGTTATACATGGAAAATAAGGTTTAAAGTGATAAACCGCGAGATTCCGGTTTTTCTGGGCTTTGGCGACACCTTTGGTGAGAAGTGGTCATTACTTCAGTTTTGCACTCAATGTCGGCACTGACCGAACATATTGTTATAATAAAGATGCTCAATGTAGACTGCGGCTTCTTATATTTCTTCGACTCTCTTATATACAGTATATTCTAAAAAACTGCTGTTGTTGCTCACATCACTTCCTGTGCAGCAAGAATTTTTCCCAGGAAAGACTAAGATAGAAAACTCATAGGTGTTTAGAACAGCAAATGTAAAAGCTTTCATGAACTGGCTATAGGTTGACTCAATGATGTGCTATATCAATCAGCGATAGAGAGAAGCAAAAACTTCTGAAAAATATTATTAAATTAATTAATTATGAATTATGACTAAATATTATTACTTTAACTCAAAATATACGGCTGTTTTACTTAAATGTTTCCAACATAACTAACATAAACAAACCTTTTTCAGCTACAAACAGTCGTGCCACATCAAAAAGCATGAAAAGCTCAGTCAATTTGTGAGTGAAAAAAAAAAATTTAGATTCCATGATTCAAAAAATAAACAAAGCCAGCACTGGGGCAACAGTGCTTCCACAAGTGGCCAAAAGGGGCTTTAATTTCCTGTCCCAGTACTCGTGTTGCACATCTAAAAGCAACAATATTGATGGACCTATACAATCAGGCTACATCGCTCTCCGCTGGCCTAAAGGAAGATAGCTAAGTCCGCAGAAAACGAATGGTCCACTAAGGAATCAGGTAAGTAAGAGAAGACTCTGAATGTGTGTGTGTGTGTACGTTACTGTGTACACTCACAACTGTTTGCGAGAGAGAATGAGAGAGTGGGTAATCTCCAGTCCATTCCTCTTGGTCAGACAGTGAATGCACCGCGTGGCGTTTCATTGCTCTCCAGGTAGTTGGACCAGTAGAATGGAGACGAGCCTACTGCCGCCATTCAGTAGCGAGATGCCTACCGTATAAGGTCAATATAAGTAATGCACCACTGAAGGAGGAATGGCTGTGAATTATTTAGTGGGGGAAGATTTGAAATTTTCTCTATACTGCAGCAGCAGAGAAGTAAGTGAAGAACCCTTCGCCCACGTTCAGACCTCATTATCTAATCAGACCAGATACTCCAGTGGTGTTGTGATGCAAGATGCAGCTTAGGGACCATACGTCTTTTGGGCCGAGTTTTAATCTCTTGCGGAAAAAAAAGGGCAAGCGTCTTTGCATTTTGCATTAATGAATAACAAAATAAGCATTCAAAATTAAACAGCTTTTTTTTTTTTTTACACTACATACCCGGCGGTTGCTGTTCATTATGATTACTGACATTATTGATGCAGAGAGCAGCAGCCACAAACAGAGCAGTATGGTGACTAATTGCATGCAGCGGGGTTGCGTAACCTGATTTAAACAAAACTCTTAATTGTAAATCATTAGGTTACAGTTCCTAGAAAAACACAGCCATCAAGGAATAAATAAAGAAAATAGGTGACAGTTGGATGACTAAGAAATGTCATGTCCCAGCTGAAAATAATGGTTAATCATGGTTTTAAGTAATCTAAAAGTAACTGAAAGCAATTAGATTACATTATTGGTCACAATTTCAAGCAAGTAATCAGTCACATGTGATCGTTTACAATTAGAAACTAACCTTCTCAACACTTGTTTAAATGTTGTTTAAATGAAATTTAAGCTAATGAAAGACCAGTCCCACCTTGTTGTACCCATGGACTGTAGCTTTTATTTTGTAGAAAACTTTCAGTGTCAGAAATAACATAATTATATGCTTTCTTATGCATTATGAAAATATACAAATATTTTGAGATATTGCTCTTCTCCTGCCACCAGGTAGGCTACACCTGACACTTAGAAGGAATCAGGACAGCAACGGCTTCGTAGTTCGAGTCATAAACACAAACAATAAGGTAGAACACCTAATTGGTTTACAACCCATCTGTTTGGGGCCAGATGTTGCCTGGTGCCTGATGAACCCATTAAGACGCCGTCTGAGGGATAAATACAGTTTAACACCTCAACTTGGACGATTCATGTAAGACAGCTTGATTTACAGAAGAGATCAGAAAAGGAGAGAAGAGAAGAGAAGAGAAGAGAAGAGAAGAGAATGAAATGGATAGGAATGGAACAAGTTGGAATAGAATAGAATAAAATGGAATACATTAGAGCAGAACAAAAGAACAGAATACAGCAGAACACAATAGAAAATAATTGAGCAGAATACAATATAATACAATACAATAGAATAGAACAAAGCAGAACAGAAAATAACTTAACAGAGCA
This sequence comes from Centroberyx affinis, assembly GCF_046629955.1. Taxonomy (NCBI): domain Eukaryota; kingdom Metazoa; phylum Chordata; class Actinopteri; order Beryciformes; family Berycidae; genus Centroberyx; species Centroberyx affinis. The sequence continues at coordinate 65,114 of NW_027281007.1, read as the reverse complement.
GAACAGTAGAGAGCAGAACAGACCAGACCAGAACACAATAGAGCAGAATGGAACAGACCAGAACAGACCAGAATAGAACAGAACAGAACAGAACAGAACAGAACAGAACAGACCAGAACAGAACAGAACAGAACAGAACAGAATAGAATAGAATAGAACAGAACAGAACAGAGCAGAATATAACAGAACAGACCAGAACAGAACAGAACAGAATAGAACAGACCAGAACAGAGCAGAATATAACAGAACAGACCAGAACAGAACAGAACAAAACAGAACAGAATAGAACAGAACAGAACAGAACAGAACAGAACAGAGCAGAGCAGAGCAGAACAGAACAGAACAGAGCAGAATAGAACGGAACAGAATAGAACAGAACAGAAGAGACCAGAACAGAACAGAACAGAACAGAGCAGAATATAGAACAGAACATAAGAGAACAGACCAGAACAGAATAAAGCAGGACAGAACAGAGCAGAATAGTGCAGAACAGCCTAGCACAGCACAGCCCAGAGCAGAGTAGAGCTGAACAGAATAATGAAGAACAGAACAGAAGAGTGAAGACCAGCACAGAACAGTGAAGAACAGAATAGAGCAGAACAATGAAGAAAAGAACAATGAAGAACAGAACAGAACAGAACAGAATAGAGCAGAACAATGAAGAAAAGAACAATGAAGAACAGAACAGAACAGAATAGAGCACAACAGAACCCAGTAGAGCTGTGCTCCTCCAGTCTGGCTCGTGACACTCAGCACCACCTGTGTCAGTCCGGTCTTACCTTTGGCTCGCGCTGGTCTGGGCGGGACGGAGCCGTTACAGCTGATGTTACAGTCGGTAACTTCCACGCTGAGGTTCCTCTGGTCCAGATAGCCCAGCACATCCACCACACTCACATTCACCGCCTGCAAAGACATCCTCTCTTACGGTGATGATGAAGATTAGTACTACTAGCCTTGTATTGCACCGGCACAGGCTATTTAATCTGCACGGAAAACTACAGCCGCACTGGGAAACTTGCCACCATCGCCGGTCCCGTCATAATAAACAGATGGGTGATATTTGGAAAGTTTGAAATAACGGTCGTGAGGCAAAATACCGCGGAGTGAACGGGTGAGCGGCTGAAATCCGTCTGTGGAGGAATGAAGCTGCGCTGCTGAGGCAAGTGAAGAGACTGAAGACTCTCTCTCTCTCTCTCTCTCTCTCTCTCTCTCTCTCTCTCTCTCTCTCTCTCTCGTTTGTGTTTGGCTGGTCTGGAGAGACAGCAGCAGCTACTACACTGTATTGATTTATCATTGTGAAGGTCTACAAGTCTTACAGGGGAGAGACCCTTCACTCTTTCCCATACACAGGGGTGGCAAGAAGAACAACATATGCCACTCTAGTAGAATAGTAGAAGCAGTGTTAGGCTACTTGGCTAAAAAATAAATGTAAGTAGCCTACAAGTGAAATTATCGTTAAACTCTACTAAATTAAAAGTAGCTCATGTAGCTCTACGAACCAGTAACCCTTTAAAATAACCTTACATTTACATGAATTCACCCCTTAATTCATGCAAAATCCCCTTAAAATGAGTTAAGGGAGTTATTAATGGGGGAGACCCCATCAAAACCACCTTAAATACCCCTTTAATGTTTGACTACTTACGTTCTAATTTAATATAAAATTCAGGGATACAGGAACTTTCCATTAATACCTCATTAATAACTGCACAAAAGGCATATAAACTCTTAATTTCTAGCGTCTCCATGAACCAACCCATGAATAAATCCCTTAAAAACCCATGATAGCTTACTAACCTTACTTTTTTTATAGCTATGTTATTTTTAATGGATAATTAATGTTTATGTAATGAGAAATTAAGGACATTTCAGGGATAAAATTAAGGGGTTTGGTTTCGTAGTGTAGCCAACAGTAGGCTACACAGTAAGTTACTGAGTTACTTAAATACACAGGCATTGTTTCTTATGAGTTTTCCCATGTAATGTAAATAGGACAAAAGGAGAGTTCAAGTAAGTAAGAATTATTAAATTTATTTTTCAAAGTTACCACAGTGGTTTCAAACTAGCTAGATAACAACAAAACTAACACACAAACCAATAGCTGGATGGATGCTAGCTAAGCTACTATCATGGACACATTTGAGCATTTCATGTTACAGTCAGTTAACATTTCTTCCACATGCTTGCACAAATTTTGATGCAAATGCAATTTTACGACTGGCCAGTTTCTGATGTGATATGCTTATTAGAGAAACTATACAGAATGTGCACTGTAACAGATGTGATTTAAAATGTAATTATCATACTTCAAGTCTATCCATAGTCTATACATATTTGCATAATCACACGTGTCATGTCATAATATGCTAATACATGCATGCCTATACACATAAGCGTAAATGCACATTATATTCTTCTTAGCAATCTGGTTTTTTTTTAACAATAATTCCAGACCGAAAGCCACCTGGGAATGCTTGCACCAAACACTCAACATGCCAAATCCCTCAGCGTTCCAGACATTTTATTTCTATCCAGATGTTGGCATTGATCTCCTTTGGTCCCATGCACTCTCACTGTGAGCAGTTCCAGATTAGACACATCCAAGAAAAACAAAGAGTCCACGGCTGATATGAGCTGCTCTAGGGAGAGACAAAAATGGTTCATAGTAGCCTTTGTCTGAATTTCTATCTTGAAATGAACGTCATATTACTGAAGTGTGAAGAGTCCTAAACTAGAAAATGTCCATATAGTCTGGAGTCACCTGTCATATAAAGTCAAACAGTCCTAGTACACAGGAATGCTATATTCAAAAGCTGAAATTCACTGCTAATCCCCAAGAATATACCAATTAATTAACTAACTTTTGGCAAGTTTCCAAACACCAAGAAGCTTTCAGTGGGGTTAAGTCATGTTGTGCACACACACCCAACCCACAGACGCACACACACACGCAGACAGTTTGTCAAGTGTTGTAAGGTTGTGTCTGAGTGCAACAGAGCGGCCTGCCTCTCTCATCCCAAAGCATTAGTACTTTCATCTATCATTATGAAGAAACAGCCTGTGATGTGTGCTTTGATTCTCCATCTGGGACACACACACACTCACGCACAGTGTCTCTCGGGTTTGTCCACACAGGGGCAAGGCTGAGACAGGTCTTGTCTCTGTAATATCTTATAAGCAGCTCATGAATAGACATGATGCACATGTCAGCAAAGACTTTGTTGCTGACGCGTAGTTTAACATGCAAGCATTGTACTGCAGTTGTATTATCACAAAACAGCCAGAGACCAAGGAGGCACGGAACAGAGAAAAAGCTTCACCTTGTTCATAATTGAATCTCAATAGGTCGAACTGTGGATTAGAAGGCACAAGGAGAATGTTGATGATGCCAAGACTTAATTACTGAAGAGTTTTGTTCTATCCATCTGAAAAAAACCTACACCGATTTGTACAAAATGCCTTTGTTGTAAGATTTTTGTAAGAAATTTTGGTACTTTTTAACAAATAGTAGGTAACTTAAGTTCTTGGGTGACAAAAATTACACCTGCACACACTGGATCCTATTTTATTTATGAGATTCTACATTTTTTTAGTTTCAGGTTCAATGATTTTCCCCCCAATCGATACAATGTATTTAACGATAAAACTCAAGACTGATTTATGAATCAACTCAACTTAGATTTCTGCTTCCTTCAAAGTGTAACAAAGGATGGCAGCTGCACAGTTTGTCATTCCAGGACGTCGTCCATCCCAGTCAACACATAGCTTAATCTTCTTTCTTGCCTCTGCCCACATCACCTGTCTTAGTCTTTGATGGTCTTACACTACAGGTTTCATCTAAATCCAGCATTGTACTGACCTCTGCTGGTCGGATGTTCCCTGTAAAGTTTTTACTGGGAAACCACCAAGTCTATCTAAAAGCAGAACCACCTGAGAGTAGTAGTAAATGTCCCTTTTGCTACTCTCTATTACTGATCACTATAATACAAAAGAGACATAAGAGTATATAGGCTAACACTACACCCAGTTCATGAAACCTTTCCATTTGCTGTTCTAAACACCCGGTATCTGGTAGCTCTTTCCTGTAAAAAATCTTCTGTTGAAAAGGAAGTGATGCGTTTTACGTTTCCGGTTTGTTTGGAAGAAACAGAGGAAGAACTGGGTAGTGAGCATGAGCAGCGATAGCCACCATGGCTGAACAGACAAAGAAAAGAGCGCCACCTACAGAAACTCAAACTGCATCAACAGGACATCCAAGGAAGAAGACGTCACAGTACTGGACACACTGTTTGATTGACAGGTGATCTCTGGGAAGAAAACAGCACAGTTTCTCCAAACAGGATCTCGAGGATTACCACACTTCAGCAGGACTCACCGGCTGCTGCAGGGATCAAACCTGTGACTGTGACAGAAGCTGCTACACCATCCTGCCAGCCAAACCTCATGCAGTGATCCCTGATATGAAAATCAGATTCCTGGAAAAGTTTTGAGTCAAATTAAATTAGCAATAGTAATTTCAGCTTGTTATTTCCAAATGAAAATCTAGATTGGATTGCTAAGAGGCTGTAAGCAGCCTGCCTGTTCACAGCTGAGGTAGACCAGCTTCATTTCTGTCCCACTGAGAAATGAGACATTGTTTATGCTTCTGGTACAATATGAACACACAAGTTTAATGTGTTTGAAATGCTGGGGTCACCTTCCAAAAAAGGTTGGGAACCCCTGCTCTTTGATTCTGTATGGCAAAGTATGACACATGATAATAACTGAGAGGGTGAAACAGATAGTGAGATTGCACAAGAGATACCACCTGCTGCTCATTTCACAAACAATAATCTTATATAACCATTGTCCCTTATGAGAATTTGGACATTGCTGTAATGGAACAAGCAATAATACCAAGTGTCAAGTAACCAATTATCTGATAGACTGATGAACTGATTACATCCATAAAGCTTTCTTTCATCCACCAACTCTGCAAATAATTACAACCCAAACAGTCAAGTGAATACAAGGACACTGGAAGATCCAAGGTTCAGCCATTAAGACCATGTACCACAGGCAACAAATGAACACTTCCTACATTATGCAATTTAACTTCACATATGCCTTTTGATGGAGTTTTTTTTTTATTGAATATTCTGATTCTTATGAATTAAGAAATGTTCAATGTGAATACTTTCAATCAAGTTTCCCTAAGGTTTAGCCACCAAGTACAGTCAAAGTACAGTCAAAAGTAAATGAGCTACGAATTCAAATGTATATAAAAACACCAGACTAAATCATCTGATCAAATTCCATCAAATTCAAATCTGCAAGTTAGTTCACATCCAGAGCCATATTACAAAAATGTTTGTATTTATTAATTTATTACCAGTTGGTAACATTTCATTATGATGCGCGAAACAGATAAAAGGCCATACAGTAAAAGCTGTTTGCATACAAGATATTACAAGGGACTACTGCACATATAATTCCCTACCCTCCATTTTCTATATTGCCTTATACATTATATAAAATAAATGAAACTCACATTTGGTGATACTTCTAAAATTAACTAAACAAAAATAAAATTTGTTTTGAAGACTAGCAAACCCTCCTGCTTTTGAGTTGAGTAAACTATGTAGCATTTGCATTTATGACATTTATGACATGCAGCATGGTGGACCTTTGCTCTTTCTCATTAGTCTCTACCTTTTATTAGGGATTACTTTCGCTCTCTTGTTCTTTCCCTCTCTTTCTCTGTCTATCAAGACTGATCGATCGATGTATCTCCCTATCACATTCCCGTAATAAAAATACATCATTGTGACCAGCTGTAATCCTGTACACCTATGGCATTGTTGAATACGATACCATCAATAGAAACAGTTTGTGAATTACACACGACTATGTCCCTCGGGATGGCCCATATGTTGTGATTATGTTGTGTTCCCACTGAAAGAGGACTTCAGTGCTGAACAGCAGAAACAGAATGCCATCATGCAGTCTCCACACCATGCACAGTACTGACTTCACATCAGTTCCCAAGTAGGTCATTACTCCTGCACTAAGAGACATGTTGAATACAAACCCTGGAGAAAAGAGTGAACTAGAGGGGATTTATTGAAAGTTGAGAAACACTTAACTCTCATATTGGACAGGGAATGGAGAAGGCTAACATAGCAAGTTAGAAGGTCTAGAGAGGACTTTATCCAGCATTTTATCTGATCATCTATGGCTCAAATCTAGATTTTTATGACTAATTGACTGGTGAATCATCTCACTCCATATAGGTGATGAGCAGCAAATCGGAATGAGTGATGGAGCTGAACGATATCGACAAACATAACCTGTCACTTTTCCATTGAAAAGGGCAGCGCTCAAATGCGAACATGACCAACCTGGCTTTTACTGCGTGAGTGTTGATAACAGAGACTGTTGAAGCAAAGCAGCAAGTTGTTGACATTTCCCCTTAAAATCAAAAGAGTGGAATTGCAGTTTTAGCCAATTTTACGTCACATATGTGTAACCTAAACAATGTCCACCCTCCCCTCTAATTCTCAACATATGATATTTCCATTCCATAGATCTACTGTATACAGATAAACATCTAGAAGAACCTAGTGGCTACTACTAAAACTACTACTACTTCCACTACAAGTTGCTTTACTGACGATAAAACAATAACATAAAATAATTACAAACAATAAACAATAAAATTGCCAGACATGAATTAAAACAGAATTAGGAAGGAATAAAACTGTAAATCCGATGAGACATTGCCATTGACAGTGCCAGGACCTGAAGTACTACTCAGCTCACATTACACATTAACCAAGTCAACGCATAAACCAGTGTTCTGCTGGTGGCCTGTGATCAAGGCAAAGGTGTGTCTTTATCAGATAGGTGGCTACTATAAAGGCTGTCATATACTGAGGTCAGTGCATTTGGTAGCTGCAAAGAAGCAATTAGTTTTCAAAAAGCCATAATGCTGAACTCTATGGGATTGGCCCTTTTCATGCTGCTTTCAATGGCTGGAGCAGCAACGGTGGAAAGGTGAGCTTGGGGCAGAAAGTTACATAGTTAATACAAGCTACAATGTGTCAAACACTAACTGGCAGAATGGTAATGCAGAGCAACCAGGGCTGGGAAAGTTACTTTGAATATGTAATGTGTTACAGAATTACTGATTACCTGCTGAAATTTGTAATAAATGAATGTAATCTACTGGTAACATAATCTGATTATTATCGGTTACTTTTGAATCACCTTGCATCCAAAATGCATCAAATATTGTTAAATAAACGTATCTATTTAAATACTTAAAACATACAAAACTATGTCTGCGTATAATCTCAGAATAAGTGCTGTTTCTGCTCAAACCTGTTTGTGAGGAATCCAACACTTAATTAACTATTTTTTTCAAAGTATCTGTAGTTTGATTACTGCTTCTTTGATCCAATTACCGCAATCCTGATCTGTTCATCCTCAACCTTGGAACCAAATAAATGTGTAATATTGAAACTGAGATAAATTCTTCCATATTTGCATTGAGTTTTACTGTACACACATAAATGACACAGGAAACTTCTAATTTGGGTTATATAAAAGGCAAGGTTTCATTTCAAGACATGTTGTTTTCCTATGGCAAAGCGTGACTGCATGGAGTTAGGAAATACTGTACAGAAAACCTGTACTACTCTCAGTCTAATGTGTTTGGTGTGTGTTTGTGTGTGTGTGTGTTTGTGTGTGTGTGACAGAGTGGGAGAGTATGACTACTACAAATATCACCCCATGCCAGAGGTAAGAAAGCCCAACCACTTGGCACACCAAATTATTCTGACAGGTTACTACACACACACGCACACACATATGTATGTAATGCTGCTCCACCCTACAGATCACCAATTGGATGGCCCGGATCACAACAGATCACCCCGATGTTGTGTCCAGGGTGATCTATGGCGAGACCTATGAGAAGAAGGAAATTAGTTTGCTCAAGGTAATCCACCTTTCACACAATTCATTGAATTGATGATCTGGCATACTATGATAAATCAGCATGGTCCAGTATTGGAATGTATCGATGTGTGTGAGTGTGTGGCATAGTAATGAGAATCTCCCCCGCTTGTCTTGCAGGTCGGCATCAGCACCGGAGTGAAGAAGAAGGCTATCTGGATGGACTGTGGTATCCATGCCAGGGAATGGATCTCCCCCGCCTTCTGTCAGTACTTTGTCCGACAGGTGAGTGAGAGTGTGTGTGTGTGTGTGTGTGTGTGTGCACGAGACAAAGAGAGACATGAAATACGTGTGTCATGACTGAACATACTAGGATTCAGCTGATGAGGCTTTTTGAATGCTGAAGATATTTTGAACTAAAGCTGACGATACCCGATATTCTGTGACAGTATTCAGAATCTTTCCATTTGACCATTTTCAAAAATACAAGTATTCAGTCTTTCCCACAGAGTTTTATTCTTGTCAGGGTGGAAAAGCCTGTGAAACCACATTTAGACCATCATGGTGAGAGATGGAATATGTGTGTCATGACTGAACATACTAGGATTCAGCTGATGAGGGTTTTTGAATGCTGATGTCACCACCTGTTGTACTCTATAGAATCAGAATCAGCTTTATTGGCCAAGTATGTCCACATACAAGGAATTTGACTCCGGTTTTCCCATTGCTCACAATGTACTTACAAACAATAAATACAGCTAAAAACAAGGACAACAAAATGGACAGAGGTAAACCTAAACATCTAACTACTATGTACAAATATGTGACATCACCTGGCTCAAAGACCAGCCAATAGCAGAAGGCCAGTTCAGTACCCTACTTTTCACCAGTAGGTGTCAGGCTTCACCACAGATTTGGGTGGGGTTTAGTTACTCTTTAAATGAAAAATTAGTTTTCAAAAATCCAATTCTATTGCAGGTTTGACAGACTGTTTTATGGTCTGGGAGGAGCCTCCATCATGTTGGTGGTGGATGATACTCAAGTTAATATTTAATAAAAGGCCAATATAGGTCAGTGTAACCCTAATGTTTACATCTCCACTTGCTCTCCCACATCAGATCCTGCAGACGTACAAAACAGACCCCAAAGTCAACGAGATGATGAGGAACATGGACTTCTACATCACGCCCGTGCTCAACGTGGACGGCTACATCTACTCCTGGAAGGACAACACAGTCAGTGCTCATACCTTTTGACTACTTTCAGTGCACCAGGCTGCTCAGAGAAGATAAGAACCTGCACGCTGTATTAAAAATGTCCCTAATAAACAGAGTTAATGAAAAATACCGGTAGCAAGCTTCTCCAGCTCTCAAGCTGCCCATCTACAGGGTAGGGGATGGAAGAATGGAGGCCAGTACAGGCACACTAGTCACGATCCAATCAGCGGGGAAATGGATGGAATTTCTGATGTTCAGTGGCCCAAAATCTATTAAATATCCTGTTTTCAGACTGATGAACACCAAAAAGTAATATCCAAAAGCAATCCCAGGCAATATTTGAGATTGGAAACATTTAAAGGGACGGGTACTTAAGTCTGTAGAGAAATGTGAAATGGTCTGCTTTATTTATTGCTAAGTCGATAAATTGATCAGGACCGACTGATTAAACCGGCTGACCACTCTGCCCTCTCTAGACTCGGCTGTGGAGGAAGTCCAGGTCACCGGGACCTGCGGGCTGCGACTGTTACGGCACCGATCTCAACCGCAACTTCGACGCCAACTGGGGCAGTAAGTGTTGTTGTGCTTCTCCACCTCCAAAACTACATGGGTTGTGACTAAAATCTCAAAGTTATAGCCCATTGCTTTATTAGCTATTACACAAATTGTGTGACAAATCATACACACCGACTAATGAGTGTACAAAATGCAAGATGTCTTTTCTGCATGTCAAGGTTTCTGTCTTGAGGTATTAAATTGTATGTCCTAAAACATAAGATCAAATTTTGCTCCATCTATAAAACACGACATTGAGACATACAAGTCTGAAGAAGTGACAGTGTGTCTCAAAATATAATGTTCCACCCTGGCAAGAATAAAATTCTGCAGGAAACACTGATGACTTGTAATTTTTTGGTATGAAAACAGTCAAATGTAAAGATTATGGCTGTCAGTGATATAAGTCTAAAAATATTGGTATCGGCCTTCAAAAACCCATAGGAACCCAATCACAAAGCATCACAGACCGACTGAGTTGGTAAACAGGTGCTTCTAATACATTTCACTCCATGTATTCTATTTCTCTGGCTTGTTTTTACAGCCGTAGGTATATCGACTGACTGCTGCTCACAGGTGTACTGTGGCACCAAGCCGCTTTCTGAGTCCGAGGCCCAGGGCGTGACTTTCTTCATAGAGCAGCGGAAGGAGGACTTTCTGTGTTTCCTCACCATCCACTCCTACGGCCAGCTGCTCCTGGTTCCCTACGGACACCCCAACGTCACCGCCCCCAACTACAAGGAGCTGGTATGAACAGAACCTACAAACACAGCCATTTGCATCATACTGGGAATTAACATGCACACAGTGTTCTGGATAGTACCTCATATCCCGGGTAACTTGACTATGAATATCCCTGTATACTGTACATGAATAAACAGATTATTACCATGGGAGCTTATGCAGATCACAAAAAACCAACAGTAAATGAGATCAAATGTCTATAAAATGTATATATCAGGTATTTTATTTGGGTTTCTATTAATTGTTAAATGTGACCTGGTTAACTGACACATTACCAGACAGTTACACAATACAGGACTGATGATGTAGGTGCAAGACAAAACTCATCAGGACTTCACACATAGTGCAGACAAGGAAACATAAACACACTAAGTGTTGTGTCCAGCCTTTCAGGCTGGCAAACAAAGTATAATTTTTTCATCAGCCAAAATAATAAATATAGATTTTTCAAACAAGTATGTTAATAATGATAATAATTTCGGACCCTGAACAATGCATGTATACATTCAAAGACAAAGAACTGTTGCAGTGTAACGCTTTAGGCCAAACAGAACAGGAACAACTTGAGAATGCTGCGAAGCATTGATAGTAGTGATGAGACATTTTATTCTGCTGTAGTAATCACAAATGAGACAGCTTGCCCATCACAATTTCACAAGGTCTCCATCAATATTATATCATTTTAACTTTGTAATGACATTTTTAAATTGTTGTTTACATTCTAGCAAGCCAATGCCATTGCTAAAATATAATTCTGCACAGTGAAAGTTTGTTGTCACTGAACTTATATTTATTACACTGTATCGTGGTTGTATCGAATCGTGAACCCCATATCGCGTATTGAATCGCATCGTGGGATAAGCATATCGTCCCAACCCTAAATGATAGTGCAAAACAAAGTGACGAGGTGGAGAATGGAGGGCTGGTTGAGGAGGTGACTGCTGTTAGGAAGGAACTCCTGCAGTGGTGGGTGGTGCAGGTGGTAATTTTGGGAATTATGCAAAACAGGAGGTTGCCCTTTTCCTTACTGTGGCATCATGCAGGTCTTTGATGGAGGGAAGTCAGCAGCCGACTGCGCTCTAAGCCATTCAAATGACACCACCGCAGTCTTTCCTTGGAGTGGCAGGAGGCAGAGCCACATCAGACTTTAATGGATGACACATTGAGCTGCCAAAATGAATGCAAGAAGAACGTCCTGTGTGGGGTCTTCCTGATTAGATCGGAGATGTTGTCATTCAATTTGAGGGTGTTGCAGATGGTGTTCCCCACGAATTTAAATGACAGAGTAGGGGAGAGGAAGCAGTCCTTTGGGGGGTTTGTGGAGGGGGGGGGGTGCTAGAAGGAGACAGAGAAAGAGAAGAGGGTGGAGATAGCTAGGTCTTACTGCCTCATTGAGTTGAGTTCTCTGCTGTTCCGTTTCCCTCTCCGTTTCCTGACTTGTGAACCTTCATGTGTCCAACTTTTGTGTTAGTACGCAGAAAACTTTCTCGTCGTTCACACATCCAAAAGTAATGAGGAAGGTAGTGAGCCTATCTGGTGTTTGATGTCAGAACTGGAAATCCTGAGTATCCTGAATATCAATGGGACAGTGTTGACGTGCATGTAAAGGCACTCAGTGGTTCCAGCTCAGCTCAGTGTGTTAACAGCTTAGTCACATAGATCAATGTCAAGTTACATTGCACTAACCTACTCGTCTGCTGATGTCTTACTATTTCGATGACTATATGACAACAGCTAATGCTAATGTCTGGCTCCTTAGATGGAGGTCGGTTTGGGTGCAGCAGAGGCCATTCGCAAGGTCCATGGGATGAACTACACTGTAGGAACCTCGCCAGATATACTGTGTAAGTATGGACTCCATTAATTTTGCCTTTTGATCAGCACACACTCATCGACTGGTGGTTGAGTTACTGGTCTTTGGTTTAACAGGGAGTTGGTCAAAGTCCCAACTGGTCGAGTAATTTGAGTGCAGTTTCGATTTGAATGAAATATATATCAGCTGTGGAAAAATAGTGTGTATTATTGCAGGCTGAGACTGTAAGATAATTGGTTCCCAGGAGTCATCTGACAAATTAAATAAATAGGCTATTTAAAGCTTAATGGGGAAGTTAGTCTTCCTGCATTAAGCTTGCTTTTCCACACAGGCTATTTATATGAAGTTTGGGTCATCATTGTAGCTCATTACAAGCCATTAACTCTAAGAAAGTGCCACTATATGTATTTTAATCCCTCGTCTATTTGAGTATGTATGAGGGTAAGGGAACCAATTAAAATGTAATTTTGCAAGATCAATTCTCTGTTCATATATATATATTTTATTTACTAAATTAGAAAACCTGAATGGAAACGGCAAATATTGATCAAATGTCCTCAATTTTGCAAAAAGCTTTTATACTTTGGATACTCTGAAATCCTCTGTAACCTCCAAGAAAATTTCTCCATTTCTCCCATGTATAAGGCACCTGAGCAATTTTGTAATGATGAATTGCATTGAATGATGAATCCCAAATATCCCCTAGGGCAGTAGTTCTCAACCTTTTTCATATCAAGGACCCCTAATTTAGTCCACATTAGGGCCACGGACCCCCATTTGATGAGATTTTGTCTCTCGGACCCAAATCTGAGAATATTTTTATTGTGAGATATGATTTTGTCCAGAACTCCATGACTATCTGTACTGTAGGTAGAGAGATAACAGTGAAACTATGATCAAAATAGTCATTCTAAAATGACAAAATACTGAAGTTTAACAATTCATCAATTTGCTGGGGACCCCCTGGAATGCCCTCAAAGACCCCTGGTGGTCCCCGGACCCCATGTTGAGAACCACCGCCATAGGGGATCAATAAAGTGAAATCTCATTTCATCTTATCTTATGAATTGTAGCAAAATTACAAAATTTGAAATGACTAGTTATTATTATTAGTAGTAGTATTATTTGACGGATACAGCCTGATCCTTAGTCCCTCTCCATGATTTAATCTTGTGATCAGACAGTAAAACGCGTCGATATCAACCTCTCTCTCTCTCCGCAGACCCCAACTCCGGCTCGTCCAGAGACTGGGCTCGGCTGCTAGGGATCCCCTTCGCCTACACCTTCGAGCTGAGAGACAAGGGACAATATGGCTTCAAGCTTCCCGAAGACCAGATCCAGCCGACCTGCGAGGAGGCCTACAGCGGGGCCATGCACATCATCAGCCACGTCCACGACAAGACCTTTAACGGCGCCGTGGCCACCGCCGCCGCCACCCTGTGGGCCGCGCTGTTGGCGGCGGGCGTCACTAGCGCCAACATGCTGTGAGACGGGGGAGACTGCATGAGGGGGAAAATGGACGAGGGTTGAATGTGTGTCAATATCTGAGAAGCCTATCAGTATTGTTTTACTGCTTTACCTGTTTTAATACTTTACCTCAGTGTCACCTCAATGATTGCAAGCATTTTCTTATACTCTTCTCTTCTATTCTGAGTTGAAAAAATAAAGCTTTAGTCATTTTAGTTATTTCAGTCATCATCTACTTCAAATTAAGACCTCTCTCTATGTTGGTATTCCATGTGCACACGATTAAAAATGTATTGAAATTTCCAAATGCAAGCCCTGGTCAACAGCTGCACTAAACCTGCAGTATACAAATAATGAAATATATTAGTTTGTAATAAATAAAGCATGTTTCACTCACTTGAGACATTAAAGACGTTATGCCATGTTGTGTCCCATGATGAATTAATTCTTGAAATACTTTCCATTTTTATTTTCTTTTTTTTACATTCAGGAATCCTATTTGTTCACTCAAACGCAGCTGATGAAAACCCATCTAAATTGCATTTTATTTTTTGCAACATTTGAGGAGACATCTGGATGGAAACATCAGCTCTTGTAATTTGCTCTGAATGAATATGATATAAACGGGTGAAATACAGAATGCATAAATGGTCTACAATGTGTATCAACAGTTTGTAATATTGGCAAAAATTACAGTATGTACCATAACAGAATAACATGACCATTAATGTAAACATTAAAGGGATAGGTTTGGTTTTGAAGAGGTCTTTGTGGTTTATTTTGCGGGGAAGTCAGAAGAGTCTGTGTGGGTTTCCCAGTGTAACAGTGTGAGTTTCAGGCCTGTGTGTTGGTTAGTGTGTTGCTGAACGGCTGGAAGCCTTGTTGTCTCAGACAGGCCAGCGGCAGGAAGAGCTGCTCCTCAGGGGGAAACTGGTCCCACCGCGTCCACGTCCAGCCTGGGAGGGAAAGGGACGCACGTTCTCTTATTATTTTGTGTAACAGGGCACAGCGGTAAACACTAACTCCACTTTTTTTTGTCCCTCGTACCCTCGTTCTTCTCTGGCTCCAGGTTGGCCGGCTCCGCTGGGTGTTCCCTGTCCAGTTCCCCTTGCATGATAATGGTGACGTAGTGGTACTGCTCCTCCAGCCTGATGGAGTTCACCACAGAGGCAAAATGGACGTTCACCAAACGCACCCCAGCCTCCTCCATCACCTCCCTGTGAGCGCACTCCTCCCACGTCTCCCTTTCAACGATACGGAAATCAGGGTCACATCCACTGGCAGTCATCATGATTCACTTAAAGCCACTAAATGTCACCATTTCACTGTTAATGTATAATAAGTATTTGCCTTTTTGGATTTCCATATATGTTTTGATCTAGTGCTTGCAAAACTGACTTGACATTATTAGTACTCGCCACAGGCTGTAAATCTGTCGGATCAGTTTGTTTAGTATGTTTGTTTAGTTATAAACTGCTGTTTGTCAGGCTCTTTATCAAGAGCTCTATAGATAACATTACAGCGGGAGTGCTGAGGCCACTGTTTCCTATCATTGGTGTCACTTTAGTATGGCAAGAAAGTGGCACTTGCCATACCTTGGCCTAGGAAAGACCACGGTTGATCTGGCATTTTTTTTATCAGTTATAATAGAGAGCAATGATCAAAAAAATCCCCTGATTTATATGGAAGCTATATCTGAAAAAAACAAAAAACAGGGGAGCATTCGGGTCCAATGTTCTGTTATCACACTGACCAAATGCTAATATCTTTTCAGTCATTACTCCACTTTGTCCCCAGAAATTCATTCAGATAAGCAGGTTTGGGAGTTTTGGTTTGAACTGCCTGCCATAGATTAGGGTTAAGTGTATTGAATCACCACATTTCCTATGAGCTTGAGGTTGCTTGTTTGAAGTCTGCTTTAAAGCAAATTGTTTTGTAAATCTATCTAAGACGTACCATAAGCTAGCCTCAGTCTATCAGCATAACATTAGTACCATTAAGGCCATTGTCTCCATCTCAACTGAGAACTACTTTGAAATGTCTTTGACTGTGCCTTTAATGAAGAACCTCAGACTGACCACCTAGCCCTGATACGTTCCGTGCTCTCTAGAACACACACGCCAAACTCCATTCAAAAATGTGGCAATTAACACTGCCTTGCTTACTTGCAAGCAGACACGGTGGAACAATATAACTTAAGGACATTTCTCAATCTTAAATGTGCACTTTAGGTGATTCGGCATACAGATAATCCACCAAGAATATCTTATTTCGATAAAATTCCAATCTTTAGAGATGGTATCGCCTGTTATTGCCATGATTCTTCTTCTATCAAAATACATCGGTGGCGGAAACGAAGTTGAAATTTTGTTAAGTAAGACCTGCTTGGTGCATTACACGTATGTCGAATTGACGAGTGGCTGCTGAAGATTCAAAAACGGCCCAAAGTAATATACGGTAGGTAATAAATAAGGTAGGTAACTCTGCCGATAAGCATTGCCCGGTTTTTGAATGGAGTTTAGCGAGTACCGGGGTACCCACCTACCCAAACTCCAAGTGTCCACCGGGAAGCTGGTATGTTCCTTTACCCATTGCACTTCTCCGTTTTCCAAGTAGAACACAGTTTGGGTGGCATGAGTCTGTTACCAGCACCCCGACCCCCACCCCTGGGCGCTTCACCGCCTTCTCTGACATCTGGCCAAACTAGACAATGGGTTAAAAATACATTAAAAAGATGTAAACAGGCCCCACTGTGCTTTTCTTGTAGGACAGGCTGCTACACCAGAGAGTATCCACGCGAAGCGAGAGGTTTCACTCCTGCCTATTTCCGTTTTCGCTTAAATCCGGTAGGGAGACTAGACCCTACTCTTATTGTCTCACATTCGGTCTAGTAACTATTCATTTGATTAAGTCAAATAGCGTAGTATCTCCGTAAGATACAGATAGGTGCCTTTCTATCGTTAAAAAACAATTTTATTCAGCAGGTGGGTTTCCATCGGCTGGGCTAGGATGTGAACTATCTTGACAGTTTAGGCTCTTTGGCTACAACATAAGGTTGTGTTGTATACGTCACGTGGTCAACAGTTTTCATATAAATCCCTGTAAACCTCAACTTTTATTGAAGAAAATGTTTTAAGGAGGAAAACCTGATATAAATTAAATCTGAATGTTACTACATGAACAGAGGTGGACACTGCCACCTAGTGACAGATAATGCTTACTGTGTATTTCAGTCAACAATGTTAGTCGGGATAGTTCAACTATAATCATTGCTGGTATTAATATCAGGTAAATTATGTAATCACTTAGTTTAGACATGGTGGCTCTATATTAGATATTTTATTTATTTATTTCTGGGCCAACTGTACTGACCTTTAACCATGCAACTGAAGCCATGCCACAAGAGCTAGAAAAAAGTATCTATGCATGTGTGAATAATGTAATAGTAATTGCGATTCAATGCTGGTTAATGTAGAACAGTGCTTACTTGTTCCCATTTACGCTAATTGTGTACTTCCTTCTTCCTCGGCCTCGTCACATCTAAATCCTAATATGAAATGCAAAACCAGCCTGGAGAGAGAGCCTGCCAGCAGATGAAGCATCTGGTGAAGTGTATGGATTGCAGACTTCTACACATCACTGCATATTAATTTCCGACGATGAAAAATGGCTTCTTCACTGAATATAATCTCAGACCGTGACAGTGCAGCGGAGAAAAAAAAACATGAAAGCTGCAGTTCTTTAACCATTCATCCGCTCTGGCTGAAAATACCTTCCAATTAAAGCTGACAGTCTGCATTTTAATCTCATATTCATTGTGGCATTTTACATCCAAAGTAGCAAGAAAAAGTAGTGAAACAGTTACTGCTGAACCTGACTTCATCTGTTGGAACACAAGTTTTATTGAACTCAGTTACTTTAATTCAATCAACTCAGTCATGTAATTTAATGAAAGAAGAATGTGAAGAGAGAGAGAGATAGAAAAAGAATGAATGCATGTGCAAAAGAATGGTCCGAGGTCCTGTAGACACAAGTCTCTTCTCCCTGAGAAAAGAGCGATAGTTATTGACTGATTGTGTAAGAAACAGATAC
Organism: Centroberyx affinis; assembly: GCF_046629955.1. Taxonomy (NCBI): domain Eukaryota; kingdom Metazoa; phylum Chordata; class Actinopteri; order Beryciformes; family Berycidae; genus Centroberyx; species Centroberyx affinis. Next base: position 47,288 of record NW_027281007.1, on the reverse strand, counting down.
AACAGAGTGATTATAGCTTGTAAAGTTTGAATATTCACTTACCAGCATTTCTCTGGTTCCAGAAAGTAGATTATTGCTGCTACAGAAAAGACAGACAATGCTTCAGTTTTGTTATGATGATATGGAAACAGCAACTGTGATCTGAAACTGGAGCATTTTATTGCCATTTCAATACTAAATGTTCTGAGTTTTGCCTTCTCTACTGAAAAGAAGACAGCATGAGCTTTCAGGTAGAGTCCATGATGTAGCGGAACCACTCACCTCTCCTCCTCTTTCCTCTCCTCCCTCCTCCCTCTCTCCGGCCCGCTGCAGCCACCTCCTCACGGCAGACTCCACCGCTGTGTCTGCCGCTCTGGCACACACACTGTTCCTCCTCACCGACTCTGCAACGGACACAGAATATATATGTCACTTACTCTAAAAGATGGTAGATATTGTGATCTTACGCTATTATAATATGAATCATAATGAATGCTTACACTACCGTCACCAAAACTAATTCCTGTACATGTACTTGTCTTAGCAAGTGAATTCATTGTTATTCTTACATTGGAATTATAGGAAGAGACATCTGTAATTCAAAGTTTTCATAGATTTAAGATACACTCTTAACTGTTAACCAGTTTCTAGTCTATTCTGGCTTTAACCCTCCTGTTGTGTTCGTTTCATGTTAATTAATTCTGTGTTCCCGGTCCAAAATGACCGCCCCATTATAGCTGATTATAAATCCATAATAATACATATATTATCACCTAACGTTGTGTTAGATCTTTTTATCAACTTAAGTTCTTGAGAACATTACAAGTTTTGAACTTCTATTTGCTATTTATGGCCTGTAGGCCTCATTGACCTGAGCTCATACAACTCGTTTTTGAGTAAAAAAAAAAAAGCATAATGTATGGATTATTTTGACTATAACAAATACTCATTTGTTAGCACATATTGTGCTATTTATCACAGACTACTTTGTGTCAAAAGTTTAACAAGGACATTTGTTTTGAAACCATTTCAAATTTTGAAATACCTAAACCTTGTCTATAGCAACTGGGCTGCTTTATGTGCATTCCAACAAGTCTCATTGACATGCAATGGAGAGAAAGTAAACCTAATTACCCAAATCGCTCACCGTTTACAATTTCCTTCAGAGACGAAGAAGCAAATGACACCTTATTGTTTTCCCCTTTCCAGCTCATTCTCCTTGCAAATGGGTTGGACAGCATCCTCTCCAGTATTCTCTGGACCGTCTGATCGATGGGGACTCCCTCTGCGCTCCCGAAAAAACTCATCTGAAGCCAGAAACAGTAAGGGAACTGTAGAGGAATTTAAGAAACTAGGTGTAAGTTCTGACAGTACCGCATGTACTCACTAGCCTATTTTTCAAGTCGGGGTCTTCGCTGAGCTTCAGCTCCAAGGCGGCGAGCCCGTCCTCGTCGGCGATGGGGAACGAGTCCTCCGGGCCGGCCGGGGCGGGGTCAGGACCGCCGTCCGTGTTGGTGAGCTTCTGGAGCAGCAGCAGGATCTGGCTCTGCTGCTGCTGGAGGACTCTCAGCTGGGTCAGGATCTCCAGCTGCACCGCTGTCAAATGGTGAAACGAGACAGTCGGCACATGTTCCACATTGACTTTGGTCTTTTAAGAGGTACACTGCAAAAAAAATATGGATCTTAAAGGAATAGTTCACCCAAAAATGAAAATCCTGTCATCATCTCCTCCCCCTCATGCCAGTTGAAACACAGGTGAAGTTTGTCCATATAACACACAGGGAGGCTGCAGCACAACTCCATAGCAGCCTTCTCCAAAACAACTGAAGTCAGTGGGGACCAGTTCTTCAGAGTTCCAAAAAGACCTACAGTATATTTACACCATCATTTAGTGCAGTTGTGCTGGCAACCTCCCTGTGTGTTATATGGACTAACACATTTCACCTGTGTTTCATTTGGCATGAGGGTGAGTAGATGATGACAGAATTTTCATTTGTGGGTGAACTATTCCTTTAACAAGTCATTTAGTCTATTATTACTTCCTTTCTACTTAAAGGAAGTGGAAAAAATTCAAATGTAGTGACATAATTCCACTTCTTTCAAATGCTGTTTCACTTCTTTCAGGAAACAAGAGACTATCTTGCAATCAGGTGTCACTTGATTCAAGAAAACTCTTGAATCAAGGTGATTTGCATTGGAAACAAGTGAAATTATCTCGCCGTAATGGCTTTTTTTTGGTTTACTTTTTTAAAATATATAAGATTTTAAGACTCAACACTAGACTAAATGACTGGTTAAGATTAATGTTGTCGCATGGCAGCCAATCAAAGACAGACTTCTACTGCCTTGGTTACCAGGAGCCACTTCTTGGCAACATAGGATACTACTGTAGAAATTTCTGTTAGGTAAATAAAAACTTAAAAATACTTGATTATGAGTTCTAAAATGTCTCAAAATTACTACAAAAAAATCAGTTTTAAATGAATTTTTCCATGTAGTCTGAGCTTGGCTTACGTGTGGCACCTTGGGGACGCTCTGATCCTCCTGGAAATTCTGTTGGTAGGTTAATGGCACCTACAACAAAAAACACCATGACTCATGCTGATTCACAAATGAAAAAAAACAATATCGCAATGAGGACAAATAAATAAAACTATGAATAAGTCTTTGAAACAAAATGCAAATCTATAAAACTTCCTCTTTCATTCCTCTTCCTTGTCAGTGATAGTTTGTTCTTAAATGACCCAGCTTGTTGAATAAAGCTTAAATAAAACTAGTAGAAAAAGGCACTGACCTCTCAGGTGTGAACTGGAGGTAACGTGTGCAGTTCCGTCAGGATGTTTCACCTGGATGTGTTTGCTCAGGCTTTTCTTGTTCACTACCAAGTTGCATTGTGGGCACGCCACGCGATTTTTTGGCTCGGTTTTTGCTGGACAACACTTCGCTGGAGCATCACCTCCTGATGTCCAATTCACGTCCGGTTCATCGTTGGCTGCGGCTGATCCGAGGGCATCAGTGGTTAGGCCTGGAGGAGCGTTTGGCTGATCAGCTGATGATGGAGACAAAGGTGAAGTCACCTCTGCGGGGCCACCATCATCATCATCACCCTCCTCATCCTCAACACCAGTGGAGACAGAGGGATGCGGCGTGGGAGCAGCCTGGTGTTTTGTGTTCAGATGATGAATGAACTGATTACGATTCAAAAACAGCTTCTCGCAAAAACAGTGGAAATGAGCTTCTGGCCTGCATCCAAGGTTGCACTTGCAGATATTATAGCCTGTGGGTGGGGAAATGAAATGATGAGTTAATACATCACTATAGTTGTTGATACAGCCAATTAAATATGAGTGAAAACAGTGCAATGCAGTAAACAGGAGCTCAATGGGTAGAGCGAAAGACCAACTGCATATGAAAAGAAAGACATGTGAAAATAGTAGGCTATTCCTTTAATAACTGGAAGATGCTTGGTGATAAATACCATTAAAAGCACTTCAGTTGTCAGTTGGAATGTGTCTCACATACTTATTTCATACTTTCACAGTAAGACCTCAGCTGGCATTTTAATGTATCTGTTATCCAGGCGTTTCACTGCATTTTCTGGCATTTCTCAGAATGACTTACATTCACAGGCGAGACGAGATGCTCACATTTTTGCAGTAATTAACTAAGCATTATTGTATTATAGCCTATGTATCCTTCTTTTAGGTCGAATATTCTAGTCAGATGTTTAAGATTTAGTGCAACCTACTTCCTGTTTGTCAAATAGCCTTACTCCAAGGAATTGAGCTACAGAGGAAACTGAACCGCGCGCGCGCGCGCACACACATTGGTCATGGGTGCCGTTCTCGAGTGTAGAGTGAAGGAGGCCAAACTCCATTCAGAAATGTGTCAATTTAATCTTGCCTTGTTTTTATGCAAACGTACATACGTGGTAGACCATCACCGAATACCTTTCACGAATCGTTAGGGTGTTCTGGTATATTCGGCACATAGAAGATTCACCAAGCAGCACTCAATTTAAATAAAATCCCAACTTTTATAACTGCTTCGCACTGCTCGCTACTGCCATCCACTGTGTATTTTGACAGAGAAAGATAACAGGTGGACCAACACGTAACGTTAGAGGCGACAGTTTAGTGAAAAAAGTGGTGCTTGTTGTACTGGGAGTACGCCGAATTGAGAAGTGGTTCTCTTTAATGCGTAAAAGGTCTTAAGTCATGTTATTCAAGGTATACACGTACGCCGATGAACAAGGACACAATAAACTGCCCTATTTTTTAATGGACTTTGGTTCAACTCTCTCTCCATAGTAGAGAAAACGGCACGTGCCGACCCTAACACACGGCATACAGTACCTTGATGCTGAATGGCTCTTGAAATGTGACTGTTGAGATGTTTGTTGACTTTATATCTGTGTGTGGGTTTGTAGATGTCCGAGCTGCACAGCGGACAGTGGTATAACGAACAACACTGTGTGCATTTCTGTACCGGGGGCAGCCGGCTCCTCTCCCGTATGGTGATGTGATACTGAAAAACATTTAAACACAGTTGACCTCTCAACATGGGATAAATCGAATAGTTTTATCTGTAGTCAACCAAACGCCCTTAAAAATCCAACTCAAAGTTACTTTATTTTTGAAACTACAAAGATTTACTGAAGGGAGAATAACTATTTAAATCAGAGGGCATTTTTACTCACGGGCTAGTTTTAGCAACAAGCTAGTACCGATAGTCACACAAAAGAAAAGGCTCTGGTTTGCTAGTATAACAATTACATTACCTGTGACATTTAATGGGCAAATTTTCGCTCCTTGACTGAAAAGAGCAAGCCAGAAAGTAACAGCATGAAAATAAAGATTATGTAGGCTATGATATTCTAAGTCCTCTTATAAAACCATGTAACTCATCCGGCTGTGTGGCCGCTGAGCTCGGAAACCTGCTGCCCTCTAGCGGCTGGGAGGTCAAAGGGCAGTTTTAGTGAGAGGACATACAAACCCCAACCAAACCAGCATCCCCTTTTATTTGACCTTATTGCTATAGCTGTCACAGTCATCTGACCCTACTTAATATATTCTTTACTTGCAGAATCAACCTGAATCTTGAATCTTCATATTTGGGTCAGATATTGATTGGCTGCCCAGTAGCCTTCCAACTCAGTTTTGTGGCTCAGGCTGGGTTTGGCCAAATGATCATAATCGTCCCATTTCCACCTTCCACTCCTATGGCAGGTTTCCACCAACACCCGTTTTCCCCGCTAGACCTGCCTGGTGGCTCTGGCCCCGCCCAGCTCACCTCCACTGAATGAGTTGAACAGCTTTAAAAGTACTTCATTTTCCTCCTCTTGGTGCTGGCAAAAGGACTACCTCTCTATATCTCTCTCTCTCTTCTGCTGTTCTAAGTGTCCGTGAGTCTTTCTCTTTACATCACTTGCTATCCTGCAGCCATTCCTCTCTCTCTCTGCTCTGTCCACCTGCCTGTTTCTTCTCTCCATTGTGTCTGACACAGTGCCAGGATGAGTGCTAAACTCTGGACGGAGGAGCAGTTCAACTGCCCCGTGTGTCTGGACCTCCCCAACGACCCGGTCACCATCCCCTGCGGCCACAGCTACTGCATGGCCTGCATCAAGGACTACTGGAGCAAGGACGATCCCAAGGGCGTCTACAGCTGCCCCCAGTGCCGCCAGACCTTCTGCCCCAAGCCCTGCCTGTCCAGGAACACCATGCTGGCCGAGGCCGTGGAGCAGCTCCGCAAAGGCGCCCTGATGTCGGACGTGCGCGAGTCCATGAGGAGCGCCCGCCGTGCCCCCGCCGCGTCCTCCTCCAAATCCAAAGGGGCCCGGAAGCTGTCTTCCTCGGCCGTGCCGTGCGACATGTGCCACGGCGAGCAGCGGGCGGCGGTCAAGAGCTGCCTGGTGTGCATGAGCTCGTACTGCGAGGCCCACCTGAAGCCCCACCAGACCCAGAAGGCCCTGAAGCAGCACGAGCTGATAGGGCCCACGGGCCGGCTGGCCGAGAAGATCTGCACCCAGCACAAGTACCTGCAGGAGTTCTACTGCCGCCAGTGCAAGGTGTTCGTCTGCTGGCTCTGCACCAGCAACCAGCACAAGGGCCACGAGAGCGTCTCCACCAAGGCCGAGCGCATGGAGAGACAGGTAGGCAGGGCCGGACGCTGCACAGGGCTGAGAGGGGGCCCCCAAAGATTTGGGGGGGGTCCATGAGAGGCCCTCAATGATCATGTAATTACCAGGGTGCTCTTGGAGTTCTAACCCAATATGCAATGTAAGCGTTAGCAAAAGTCGTTTTTAATAGATGGTGTAGAAGTGTTTTATATTGTAGTAATGCAATGTAAGACAATGTCGAAATGTTTCACGCTATGGTAATATGCGTATAATGCTATATATGGATGGGTTAGGTCAAAGTGTGGCTCTCTGTATGGGGAGGCAGCCACAGTGCAGTGGTAGTTCAGGAGATAAGTATACTGTGCATCTATATAGCAAGACAGTTTTATATGTAATCATTGAATGTCAGTTGTCACAATTACATTTGGACTAGTCAAAATTACATTTTCAGTCGTCAAAATGTAATTATGGCTAGTTAGAAGTGCATTTTACATACATACAAGTTACATTTCACTCGTTTTAATTGATTTTTGTAGATGTAATTCAATAACAGATGCATTTTCTTTGCCACCAGTGAACATAACAATATGGATATGTTGATCTGAAGTTAAACGTGAACAATAGATGTCTATATGATGAAACGAGTGGAATGACTAAAGGTTAAAAACAGCTTGCCATAGAGAGTGGGCCCTCCTGCCGGCTCTCCATTGTCCTCAGTGATGGGTTTCTGTTTAAGGTGGCGTCCTCTCTCTCTCAGGTGCTAACTGCTGCTCCTTTTGTGTCTAACATGCAGCCTGGGTGAGGACATTCCTAACTACATTCCTGTCTATTCATAACGCACCACCCTCTCCTACTGCTTTCTGTCTATCTGACAAGCTTTTCATCCCTGTCCAACCGTTTCCTCATGCTTGTGTTTGTTGTACAGGCAGTTGTACAGTTCTGGTCATATCTGACCGTTTTGGCCATTGTCTAACTCTCTGTATCCTCGTTCAGAAAGTGCTGTCGGAGATGCAGGCAGAGAATCACCAGAGGCTGAAAGGCAGAGAGCACGAGCTGAAACAGATGAAGAAGATGATGGAGGCGATGAAGGTGGGTCAGCAGCTGGCCTCGGTCTTCAGGGATGGAAGGCCTTAGAGCACAAGCAGCCACCTCAATACTCTCTTAATTAAAGTGATACCTACATTTTATTTTGATTATTTTTCTTCAAAAGTCAAAAATTGGAGGGGAAAAGTTACTAGACTTTTCAATTGGTAGTCTCTATCTCACATCAGTGGTACTGTTACTACTTCTCAGAATTAACAACCACGTTTTCCCATAAACCCCTATGACACGAACACCCATGGGACCCCCTCCATCCTGTCCCCGCACGTACACAGCATTCTGCGGACCGGGTGCACGGCGACACGGAGCAGGTGCTGGAGGAGCTGCAGCGCTCGGTGGGGCGTCTGCAGGAGCTGCTGGAGGAGGTGCTGGAGGAGGCGGGCCGGGAGAAGATGGCCCAGGCCCAGGAGCTCACCGACAGCCTGGAGGCCGAGATCAAGGAGCTGAGGAGGAGGGACACCGAGATGAAGGAGCTGGTCCGCTGCGAGGACCACATCCACTACCTGCAGGTGGGGTGCGGTGGGGGGGTGGGGGAATAGTAAATTAAAGGAAAAAAAAAAAAACCCAAAAAAACAAAGAACAATGTATACCTTCCAGGGGTTAAATTACTTTATACTGCGCAAATACAAAGTGTAATTTTTGGGGCATTCATGCTTTTCATACATTTTCGAGATTTGGAGAATGTTTCTAATTCGTTTTTAAAGGCTGTTAAACAGGGTTGTGTTTTGCAATATTTACATTTGTGTATAAAATATTTTGCCAAAATAATTAAATGATTCATTAAAAATTCTATATTTTTTTTAATCTTCTATAAACATTCCAAATTTGACATTTTCTAGTAGAAATGGTGGTAGAACCGCAACGCTAGATTTAATCCATAAATTCAAATTAGACCAAAAATTATGAGTTTAATATTACAGTGAAAAAATAAATGATCTGTTGTCTCAACCTCTGTATTACAAAATTGACGAGAATTACAGTCTATATTAAATTTGAATCTTAGAAATTCACTAGAGGGGTAAATTTCATTAATTATCTTGAAGTATACCTCTTTAGCCTTGGGGGGGATAGGGAATGAAATATATATTTTATAGCTGATGAAATATATCTATGTAATGAAATATATCTTTTATAGCTGATGAAATATATCTATGTAATGAAATATATCTTTTATAGCTTCTTGAAATATATCTTTTATAGCTTCTACTAAATAGGTTAGATAGTGTGCATATTGGACATATTGATGGTTAGTTGAACTACTATTTGCTAACTAAGAAGCTGACATTATATAAATTCAAATGATCCACTCCCATTGAAAAACAGAAGAGATATTAACCATTCTATCGGTCAAATTGTACATTTAGAAATGAAATCAGCTGTTCACAGCCATTGTGGCACAAGAGCTGAGTCAGATAGAAGTCCGATAAGACAGGTCATGAAATTACCAAAAATCTGTTGGTCATACAGAAGTGTCCCACCACCATATGGCACTTGATTTACCTGATTCACAAAAAAAATACTTGAATAGGCCTACTATAGACGGCTCATCTCCTGTAAGAGTAAAAGTAAATGCCATGTTTTCCTTCCAGACATGCGAGTCCATGTGCAGCCCCCTGGAGACGGGGGAGCTGCCCAGTGTGGTGGCCAATACGGAGGCTTCCTTTGAGCCGGTACGGGACGCCGTCCTGGACCTCAGGGAGCGAGTGGAGGACCTGTGCAACGAGGAGCTGAGCAAGGTCACCAAACAAGGTCCGTCACCAGAACACGAACATGTCTAGTCTCGTCTCATCCTGTCTTGTCTTGTTATGTAATTTCATCTCCTTTTCGATTCTTTTTCAGTCAATGACACAACACTGTTCACGTTGGGCAACAGCAGCAGTGAGTTCCAATCATCATTCTTCTTATTAACATGGATATTATAAAAGTCGTTCATCCACTTTCTTCTATTGTCACCTGCAAGTTTGATTTTCTTAACAATGTCATTCTTTTATCTCATGTCAGACAAGAATGAAGAACAGAAAGGAGGGATTTTTAAATGTGAGTTTCTTATTTTCTCTATCAGCACACACTGTTTTCAGGCGATTTGATTTTGATCTCATTACTCAAAACTCATCAAACAACAGAAAAAATACCAGGAAAGTAAAAGAATTTGTTCCACTTCCTCTTTCCCGTAGTGTTTTCTGGTCTGGGTGCTCGCAACGCAGCCAGCCGCCCTCAGGGTATGTACAGTGTTTTCTTGTCTACAGCTTATCATTTCTCTGTCAGTCAACAAATATGTGGAACATGTCAAAAACATCAAAACATCAACATCAAAAATGTCTTTCATGTGTCACAGCTCCGACTCCGAGTGTCTCAGTCGGGGTCCGGGGCCCAGAAAGACGAGGAATAGGTACTGTACTTTAACAACAAATTAAATCATTTATTATACTGAGCTAAAGCAATTTAGTACACTTAATAAACATTCAATTTACCATTTGTTATTCAGGTGTTGGCCTCAGAACTCAAGATGTGAGGAGTAGAGACACACCACGAGGTGAGACTGTGTGTGTGTGTGTGTGTGTGTGTGTGTGTGTGTGTGTGTCACGGTTGGGGTCAATTGACACAATTCAATTGATTAAATTCAAAATCCATTACAGCCTGTCATGCTCAATCATGTCTCTATAGATTGGACATAAGAACCTTGTTATGGCAAAATATTTCCAGTTGTCAATTTGAATTGAAGGTAAATTAACCCCGACCCGGGTGTGTGTGTCACTACTATGAAATGTGTGTGTGTGTGTGTGCGTGTTTTAAACCTGCGCTCTTCTTCCTCATTGCAGACCGGGGAAACACGAGTTCACCCAGAGACCGGGACAGACGGAGGGGAGAGGAAAGAGAGTCAGGTGAAAGACAAACAGATGGGTTCTTTCTGTCTTTTCCTGGCATGGCAGGTTGCACTGGTTCAGATTTCTCAAAAGCCACACTTCCTGATCATCATGTGACACATCTATCCTACCTGTTAAAATGTGGTCTCTAGTCTTGTCTTGACTTGATATCAACTTATTACTTCCTCATCCTGTCTTATATCTTCATAAATTGGGATAATTCAGCTGCCTCGCCTGTGCACTTACATGTGAATGATCAGGAAAACTGAACAGCATTGATGTCTGATGTTCTTGCTTGATAAAAATCTAAGTAATGACCATAGTTGCATCCTGAGAAAGTAAGCTTTTCTGCCATTTTGCATCTAAGTTAGCTCAATGTGAGAGGATTAGATACTTATAATGAAAAAATAAATCAGAGGTTGGAATGGTGGAATATGTTATTTTGGATAATTCCACTTCAATCTGATATTTAGAGGGGGTGATAACAAAAGTACCGACTGATTTTGTAATCAGTAACTGTAACATTATGACTGAAATTGAAATACTAATTTGATACACTGTTACTCACTGAGTCTCTTTGTCCTTCCATGTCTTCCTGACAGTGAGGGAGACCAACTCCAGACCCAGCCCCACTCCCAGTCGGAGGGAGTCCCAGTCTCTCTGGAACAGGCCCAACCAGAGCCAGGCCGTCCCTGCTGCTGCTCCAGCTCCGGCTCCGGCCCCGGCCCCCGTCCCAGCTCCGGTCCCAGCTCCAACCCCGGCCCCAGCTCCTGCTCCTGCTCCAGCATCGACTGGAGGTACGATATCCAGTCCGAGGTCCAGTCCACAAAAACCTAAATAATCTTGCGAGAATATAATATGATGCCGTTGTTTTCCATCCTTCTCTCAGCTTTCAGCCGGATGGCGTCCATCAGCAGCCTCTTCCGCTCCCATCGGCGCGGCGCCACCCCGGCCACCCCAGCCACCAACACCCCGTCTGGAGGAGGAAACCCATGTAAGACCCTGTATACTGTATATCCATCTAATCCTACCTTGATTCAATTGGATACATATGCATTTCTATCTCTGTTTAACTGTGGGTCACTGTGTCCTCTCAACAGGGGGGATGGCTGCTCTGGCTGAAACACCAACAGTGGGTAAGAAGCCAGTCTTTAGAAGGATTCATTTCCATGACTGCATCCATTCACAGTATTTGAATGTGGATTGCTGTGTTATACTGATGTGTCTGACACTGTTTTCTCTCACAGTTAACCCCAGTCTCTTCTTGGATTCGCCCACACCTGACTCCATGTTGAATCACACACCAGTTTTCCCCGCATGTGAGTTGATCTACCTTTATTTTTACCTTTATGTTTTATCCTCCATTATCAGAGGTGGAAAGTAACTAAGTACATTTACTCGAATACTGTACTTTAAAGTACAATTTTGAGGTACTTGTACTTTACTTGAGTATTGCCATTTTATGATACTTTATACTTCTACTCCACTACATTTCAGAGGGAAATGTTGTACTTTTTACTCCTCTACCTTTATTTGATAATTAAGTTACTAGTTACTTTGCAGATTCAGATTATTAATACAAAATATAATCAACTAATTAATTGTGATGTATTATTATAGATTACTGTAAGCTACCCAGTAGTATATAAAGTAGTGGAAATCAGCCCCACCTTTTCCAGCTGCAACATTAAAGTGATGCTTACACATTAATGCAATTATAATTCAATAATATACTATATACTGTATTATACTGAAATGGGCCATTCTGCATAATGAGTACTTTTACTTTTGTTGCTTTAAGTACATTTTGATGCTAATACTTTTGTACTTTTACTTAAGTAACATTTTGAATGCAGAACACTGTCCATTATTCATATATTAAAATCACCCATGTCTTAAATTTGACTTGAGTTTTGGTTAAAGGAAAAATATAAAAAATATCAATATATATGCAATTTAGAGGAGAAAATGAAGAAAACAGACGTATGCATTTACAGCATATATACAGGATGTTCAAAATGTGTTGTGTTAATACTGCTTGCTAATCAATGACCTGACTGACTGATGTGCTTTCCCAGTGAGGGAGATCAACCTTGACAGCATCCAGGCTCCAGAGCCAAGGAGCAGAGAGGAGTTCCTCCAGCGTGAGTCTGCCAAACATAATTATAATTACATTACATTCTCAATGTTAAACTACACAATTACATTTTAAACATTAAGCTTACAATGAGTGAAAATGAAAATGTTGGATTATTACTTTAAAGTGATGGTGTCCCTTTAATCACATGTACATTTTGGCACTCATATCTCTGTGTTGCTTCATTAACAGTAAGCAACTAATATTCTTAAAGAGTAACTAAACATCAAACCCAAATCTGTGTAAAGCCTGACATCTAATGGTAAAAAGCATGCTACTGAATTTGCCATCTGTTATTGGCTGAACTTTGGTACCAGGTCACCACCTCTTATACTAAATTCTGGTTTGTACCTTTGTCCCTCATCCCTCTCCCTCCCTCCCTGCCCTCCTAGACGCGGTCACCCTGACCCTCGACCCCAACACGGCCCACCGGCGGCTGGCGCTCTCCGAGGGCGACACCAAAGCCACCCTGCAGGGGGCGGCGCTGCCCTGCCCCGACGCCCCGCAGCGCTTCGACGGCTGGACCCAGGTGCTGTGCCGGAGTCCGCTCGGCGCCCAGCGCTGCTACTGGGAGGTGGAGTGGCGGGGCCGGGGCTCCTCCATGGGCGTGGCCTACGGGGCGCTGAACCGGAAGGGGGCGGACGCCAGGGCGGGCCTCGGCTACAACGCCCAGTCCTGGAGCCTGGAGCTGTCGGACACCTGCTGCTCCGCCATGCACGACAACGAGAAGCGGGACATCCCCGTCACCTACTCGCCGCGCCTGGGGGTCTTCCTGGACCTGCAGGCGGGCACGCTGGCCTTCTACAGCGTGGCGGAGAGCATGACGCACCTGCACACCTTCCGCGCCAACTTCACCCAGCCGCTGTACGCCGCCTTCGGGGTGGGCAGCGGGGTCGGGGTGGGCCTGGACTTCGCCCTGGGACAGTTCAGCTCGAGCTCCGACAGCGTCAAGATCTGTCCCATGTGAGGACGAGGCCGGTTAGGCGTTCGGTGGATAACGGTGCGTTCAGGTCGCGTGGGAATTACCGACTTTATGGTTAAAAGTTCGCGCTGTTCGAACTCGTTTGGAGCCACAGTTTCATGAAGTTTTCTGTAGACTTTGGTCGCTCCTGATCAGCTTTTTCCACCCGTAATACACATGCACTTAGTGATGATGCATTCGAGTTCATGTTTTACAGTAAAACCGAGCATTGCAATGTCAACCACAAATGAAAAATCCAGCAAGTACCTGTGTCCTACCATGGGGTTTTAAGAGTTGTGATTACAAAATGACTTGTGACGTGATGAAAACTGTTCATTTTGTTCGTTTTACTTGAAATGAATATATCACTCCCTACACTTGACTACAGCTACTTCCTTATTGGTGACATCAATATTCAGGAAGTGTGAGAAATCACGGTCCATCACCAAACCAACAAGTTCCCAATCACTATTTATCATCTGAAAGCTGAGGTAAACCGCATTTTCATGATATGAAAGCTGACATTAATGGTATTTTTATGTAGGATTCTCATATCTACTATTTTTCCCACGTGAATTGAATGCAGCATAAGGATCCATCCATCCATTTGAGTCTGTCAGTTCTTCCCCAAATCTAAGTTACTCCAAGTCATGAAATGAAAATTCACAATTTAGACTTAGACTTTATGCTCAAGTTCATCCGTCAAGTATAAAGGAGTTCTAATAAACCAGTGAGTCAAGTCTCTTTGTTTCCATTGCTTTATTTTAAAAAACAGAGGCAACTGAATGATAGCCATGAGTATTTTACAAAGGATCATAGGCTTAGAGGGGAGGCATGAGGAGGTCGCAGGACAATTCATATTTTAACAAAAGACATAAACCCATAACCCATAACCATGTGACGTCAAAAAGCACGGGGCTTTATTTGAACACAGTGGATCTGACAACTATAACAAACCTGATATGAACAGTCTTAATGCAGCTCCCTCCCTCCCCCTCCTCCAACATCAAACTGAAGCTCTTCTTCCCATTGTTAAATATGTTACAGCTAATTACGACAAAATGCATCACATATACGCGCGCACACACACACACACACACACAAGCCAACAGAGTAATTCATTTCTTCAAAAATAAAAAGTTTTGGTTCGATAACAGTTTTTTAAAAAAAACACAAGATTTTGGATTCCCTTTTGTGGGTCTCTACGTCTGGAAAAGCAAACAAAAACAACTGCTACATACAGTATATTAAAATCTCATGATGAAATGTTAGCTGACATTATTACTATAGCCTTCAATAACAAGTTAAACTTATCTAACTTAATAATAACGCTAAACTTATCTCATTAATATCTGTCAGTAATACGCGTTTCCTATACTTCCGACAGCGATGTCAGTAAATTAAGGGTTAAATAAGTAAAAGTGCAGTAACTGAGTAGGAGTCCGGTTCAGTGGATGGACAGATGGAAGTGACAGCAGCATGGAAGGTTCAAAGGTCAAGGGTCAAACACAAGGTCCCAGTATCTGAAAGCCCATACTATACATATTTCAGTAGGAGATATATGATTATGGGAGCAATATACATAGAGATGTTGCATTATATGTTTGTCAGTTTGCACAGCACATGATTTACCAGGTAGTATGAACTTTCAGATGTTTTCTCACATTTCCTAGGCGTTCAATGGATATGTAAAGCAATACCGCCATCTGCTGGCCAATAAGAGAAGTACACATGACCTTAAAATAACCCAGAGAGAAATAACCGGATGTGATGTACAACCAAAACAATGTGCCAGTGGTTTTCCCTCATACTGTATTAGAACCTGAACATCTCATGGGCCTGAGATAAGGATGGTGGCTGGAAATGGACAAAATAGTGACACCCACACTTATAAAAGGTCCAAGGAGCCTTCGCGGTGACACGCTTTCATCCAAGCTGTGCCCTTCATATATAAACACAAACCGAACCTACTGATCCCACTAAGTGCATCTAAAATATACAAAACACGACTTAACAGGAACACAAATCAGAACAGTGCTGGCTTCCCCTTAAGGCCTCTTTCAAAAAACAACAAAAACAAAAAACACAAGACCTGAAGAAAAAAAGGCCAGATCTTTCGGTAAAAGAGACCCGTTCCGTTCGCCTAGCGGCCAACCGGGAGCCCCGGTACGGAGCCCCGCCTCACCCGTCTGCTGAGAGGTGCATGCTGGGACCCGTAGGCCGATTCTGACATGCCATGCAAACAGACAGAGGGGGGGGGGGGGCGCATTGCACATGGAGAGTCACCTGACATCGGCACGGCAAAACGCCAACTGGAAAAATCTTTATAATACTGGAGAGGCAAGGTCTGTGTACAAGATTGGCCTGGCAGTTTGGCGCCTTCTACTGGGGGGGAACTAAACTAAGAAGCTATCACTTCGTCTACAGGTTACAGGTCAAGCCAGCTAACACTTACTCAAAAGAGCCTTCTATTTCTCAAACAAGATACAAGCAAGGTGGATCCCGTCTCTTACTGTAAAGGTCATAAAACCATTGACTGTGTTCAGTTGGCCCTGCTATAGAGAAATGGCTAGCATGGTGGCCGTTTGTCTAAAGACTAAAGCTTTTCCGACCCACGACAGCACAAGCCCTTGAAACGGTAAGACTCTGGATGCTCAGCCTTCCTCTCTTTACCTCTACTTCCATCCCTTGCTTTCCCTTCCGCCATTAACTGCGCTCTCCCTTTCCCTCTTTCCTCCTCTTGCCCTTCATACAACATCCACAAACCCTCATCTACTTACGTGCAATCCTTTCTTCACCGCCCACCCGCTCTTCTATCTGTTTGAACATCCAGAGCCTCACAGGAGAATTAAAGAACCGATCAGAGATCCACACACTGCTGAGAAGGTACTGAGCGCGGAATGACTCATTCCCAGGCGAGCTAAGGCCTTTATGATTAGCGTCTACACACACACACACTCCGGTGTCAGTAAAAACAGTCAATGACATTGTGCTTTAAAATTAATTCATAAAAAGGAGGGATTATTCTGCCCACTGGATGCCCTGTTTCCTCTCTCCAGACACAGGGAGGAGGAGAGGTAAGGGAGGGGGGAATGGGGTGGAGGTGTACAGGAGGAGCAGAGGGGAGGAGGGTTCATGTTCAGGAGTGTGTGCGTCTCCCCTCCCGCTCCGCCCGCCTCCTCCTCAACGTTTGGCCGAGCTGGGCGGGGGGTGGGAGATGGAGGCGAGCCGGCGCCGTCGCTCTCTGAGGTCGCCCCACGGCGGCGGGGGGAGGGCCAGGGAGGTGGGGTGGGGAGGAGGCGGGGCGGTCTGGGAGGAGTGAGCGCCCGACAGCCCCGCCCGCGCCCCGATCATGGCCGGGAGGCTCTGGTTGCGCCTCAGGCCGTCCAATAAGCTCCCACCGCCCGCCGCCACGAAAGTAGCCGAATCCTGGCGGGGCAGCGGGGCCTCAGACTCCCCCTGCAGCACCTTGGCGAACCCCAGCCTGCGCAGCCTCTCCACCAGGCTGACGCCGGCCGCGTCGGGCCTGGCGCGGCCGGATTTGGGGGGCGGGAGGAGGGCCGGGGGGACCTGGGAGGGGCTGGGCAGGTCGGGGCGCGGGGCGCGGCCCAGGTTCAGCCCGTAAACGTCCTGGAGGAAGAGCTCCGCCGGCCGCGACGCCAGGAAGTTGTCGGCGGGGAGCGGGCGGGGCTCGAAGGGCACGGGGGAGGGGGCGGGCGAGTGGGACGGGGAGTTGGGCGGCGTGCCGGGGAGGAGGCGGAAGAGGGGCTGCCGGGCGGCGGGTTTCGGGGAGGGAGGGGGCGTGTCGGCGGAGACTTGCGCGGAGATGCCCTTCTCCAGGACCAGCTTGGCCAGGCCACCGGGGCGGCGGGGAGGGAAGGAGTCGCCCAGACTCAGCCTGCAGGGCGTCACCGGGGTGCTGGGACCCGTCCGCATGGAGCTGGGGGTGTTGGCTAAGATACACGACTGGGAACTGATGAGACAGAAAAGGAGAGGAAATTGTAGGATTATTCCCCTTAATTTCATGTCATAATGTCGTTCACCACTGCATAATATTTAAAAGCAGAATCTTCAGCCTGTGGAGAGGGGGGGGGGGGGTTACCTGGAGGTGACCTGGGTGACGTCAGTGGGGTGCAGGATGCGGCAGGTGGTGAAGGTGTAGGTGGAGAAGGTGGAGCTCTGGCACTTCCCTGGGTTTGGGACTGAACACACCGAGAAAGAAAGTCATGAGAAAAACAATATGAAACATCTAGAGACCATGAGCGTACTGTAAATATCAAACATCAAAGTGATATTTTAAAAAGTTCACCAGAGGAAGACGGTGTTGTGGATGTGGAGGTGCTGATCTGACTCTGTGATTGGATGGGAGCTGTGGAGACTCCGGGAATGGGCTGAGCTGATAGGCTGGACGTCTGCATGACGCAACAAGGTGCAGGAGTCACACAGATTTCAGATCGGGCCGAAGAGGAGGAGGAGGAGGAGGAGGAGGAGGAAGGTGGGTTCGGCGACTTCGCCAGAGCGGGAGACAGCGGCGGGACGGGGAGCGGCGACACCGGGCGCTTCCTCTCCTTCCTGTCCTCCGGCGTGGATGAGAAGCGAACCTTGAAGGTGATGCCTCCTTCCTCCTCCTCCTCCTCCTCTTCCTCCTCCTCCCGCTTACCCCGCTCGGCCGCCCCCTTCTCCAAGGCCGCGCCCCCCCTCCGCCTGTGCTCGTCGTCCTCGTCGTCCTCCTCCAGGTCGGTGAGGCGGTAGACGGCGTCCTGGGCCAGCGGGCGGAAACCCTTGGTCACCACGCCGGGGTGCGGGTCCAGGATGGTGCCCAGGTGGGGCTTGGCCAGCTGCTGCCAGTGGTGGAGCGTCAGCGAGCCTGAGAAAGGCATAATACGGTTATTTGATAGATGTATTTGACGTATCTATTCATATAAACTCATAAAAAATTTAAAAAAAACGCTGACCTTCCATGGGCTTGACGATCTGCAGCTTCTCGGGCAGGAAGGTCTTGAAGAGGCTGGAGGCGATGGAGAGCTCCGACAGGTTGGAGAAGGAGGAGAAGGCGCTGCCCGTCGGCGAGCTGAAGCCGCTGCCCCCCCACTCCGGTTCCGCCGCCCCCGCCCCCGCCCCAGCCCCCCCGGCCCCCGCCAGGGCCTGCAGCTTCCGGTCCCGCTCCGCCTGGAAGAACTGCCGCTCCGACAGGAAGTTCTGACGGCGCAGAGACAGGCGGTGCAGGGCGCTGGTGAGGTCGCTCCCCCCCGGAGAGCCCGGCTGGCCCAGGCGCACCTCGTCTCTGCACACACACACACACACACACACACACACACACACACAGCTTAGTTTAGTCACTTTCAGTTTAATCATTAATCATTAGTTCAATCTATTATTTATCGAACTGAAAGCGCATGTCTTAAATCTTCTCCTCTTGATTTACTGCGCTGGGTTTAAACAAATTCCAAAGAGTCGATATTCTCCTCTTTCGCAGCGGACGTTAGGAGCGCTTGTTTCGACGTACCCCCGAGCCGACTGGAAGGGCTGCGCGGTCATCACCAGAGAGCTGTCCCCGGACCCGGGGATGGGGGGCGTGGCCGAGGCGGGCCGCGACGCCGAGGCGTTGATGGAGCGCACCGTCTGGAAGACTCGCTTCTGGGTGACTCTGCAAAGGGGATTGGGGGGGGGGGGGGGGGGCAGAGGTCAAAGGTCAGAGCCTGGGGTCAGAGATCAGCTTGAAGGGATTAAAGAGAGTATTGAACCAGGATGTAATTAAATAAATGAAAAATTGACGGGCATATTTCATTTATGTCATATGCATGGAAAATATTTAGAATAGAAAAAATATACACCGAAATTATACTTGAATATTGTTGATAGTTAGGTCTAAATTAAAGATTACAGCAACCGGATTAGCCGTTACATCCATGATATTGGATGCAAGACTGCTTCATGTTAATATAATATCTACTAAAGATATGAAGCATAATGTTGGGATATTACTGATACTAATTAAGACTGTAAATGCTGTCAGTTAATAGGAATTACACCTGGTTGGTTGCTGTGTGACTAAGGCAAATTGCAGTCTGTTGTGTGAGAGTTGGGACAGATGGGTGAAGCAGAAACCATGGCAACACAGATTTAAGCGGCAAAGGAGAGTTGCAGCTTCATTCCCATTTGTGATAAAGAGGACTAAAGTAAAGGAAGTAAATGTGGATTATGGACTTAATGTGTAATGGGTGACAGATTATATAATGACAGTTCCTGTTGATGCAGTTCTTCTTCTTCTGCTGATTCCAAACAAACCGGAAATGTAATCCAGGTAGAGGATTTTCCCCCCAGTAAAATGTGGGCTGGCTGACCTTTGGTCCTGAACAGCCGTCTCTTCCTCCACACTCAGCTCTCTCCTCATGGTGCCCTCGATCTCTGCTGCCAGCGAGTCCTGCGACACACACACACACACACACACACACAGTCTCAATATACCATTTTGTGCCCTCAGTAGGCTTATATATATACCAGACACAAAATGGCTGTAGCAAAATGGCCAATCGGGACATCAAGTGAAGGAAAAAGATATATACCTTCAACCAATGGTTTAATACACACACACACCTGCAATTTCCAATTCCTGATTGAATACCTTATCTGCTGATATTAGATGCAGCTTTATCTCTATTTATTTGCTATATTATTTTCAATATCTTTATTTGTTCACTTCTTCAATACCCACTATTTCTCTTATTTATATCTCTATTGTTCTCTTTGCTGTTATGTAGAGTGTGTCTCACCATAGTGCATTAAGTTACAGTACAATTCAAAGAGTGTGTGTCTCACCGCAGTACTGTACATTAGGGGTGCAGTAAAGCTAATGGTGTGTGTGTGAGTCTCACCATGGGGTAGAGGCCGTAGGAAAGCTGCCGGCGCATCCCGGCGGAGGGAGTGTTTTTACTGCGGAGCTCCTTGATCTCCTCCTGAGACTCATGGAGCATCCCCACACACTCCGCATTCCTCTCCGCCAGCTCGTTCAGCTGCACACACACACACACACACACACACACACACACACACACACACACACACACACACACACACACACACACACACACACACACACACACACACACACACACACACACACACACACACACACACACACACACACACACACACACACACACACACACACACACACACACACACACACACACACACACACACACACACACACACACACACACACACACACACACACAGTGGTTATTTATAAAATAATAATACATATATTATTAATAATAATATATTTATAATAATATATTTATTTATGCATGACTACATATAACGATGTACAGCAGAGATTCTGTATGCAGCCTGGTTTATTCTGTGGCAGTAAATATAGATTAGCTCAGCGATCATTATTACCTAAAAGTTATTAAAATTACATTTAAATGAGCCAATTAATAAAACTGTTTATTAAACTGTTAATGAATGAATGTCTTTATTCAATGAATAAATTACTGAATTTATAAATTGATTTGCACAATGAACTAACTATTATTCATTAAAAGATGAATAAAAATTCAAGCAATTAAATTTAAATGAGACGATTACAAACACTTTATCAAACCATTAAAATGGTAATGAAATGAGAATTCAATTTCAAAATTCTCTCTTTATTCAATGAATAAATTACTGAATGTACAAATCAATTTGCAAAGCAGCTTTTAAATTTTTTTTTTTTCCATTTACTTATGTGTTTTTCATTTTCATTTTCCATCTCACAATTCATTTGTCTACTGCTTTACCGTTTGCACTTTCTGCTTGGGTGACACTTTATTAATAGACAACTTCAATCTTATTAGATTACATGCACCTAGAGTGCCAAGCTATTAATAATGGAGAGTACAACCCACAGTACAGGCAGGCAAGGTCATTGTCGTAAAGTGCAACAAAAACAAGTGTGACCAAAAACAACTGAAATCAGAATGAAAGCCTGCTTCCAGAATGTGAGTAAAATAAAAGAGCCACTTGAGTTGCCTAACATCTCGCCATAAGGGTTCTAACTCTGTGTGTGTGTGTGTGTGTGTGTGTGTGTTGGGACCCACCTCCGCGGTGAGCTGCCTCTGAGCATCTTTGGAGGCCTGCAGGTGAATCCTCAGCTCTTCTTTCTCCAGAGCCAACTGTGGAGACACAAACACACAGCACCAGCATGTAAACAAAGATCAACTGGGGAGCCAAGAGAGCTGAACTCATCATTAATTAGATCTATGCTTTATGTAATCTATACTAGTTCAATGCTGCCCTCCATGTCTCCCCACCTCCTTCACTCTGTGCTGCAGCTCTACTATCTGGGAAAGCAGCTGAGCGATTTCCTCCTGGTGTCTGAGCAGCTCCTCGCTCTTCTGAGACAGTTCATCTGACAGACACACCATCTGGCTGTTGGACTCACCTGGAACACACACACACACACACACACACACACACACACACACATGCATGCACAGGTACATATAAAACACAGACACAGTTAAAATAACCATTCCAAACCTGAGAGGGTGGAATTTTTTGTGTGTGTGTGTGTGTGTGTGTGTGTGTGTGTGTGTGTGTGTGTGTGTGTGACTCACGGAGCTCCTTGACGCAGTCGCTGACCAGCTGCTGCTCCTTCTCCTCATAGGTGATGGTCTCGCTCTTCAGGTGGCAGGCCTGCAGAGGAGAGGAGAGGAACCACTTAGCACTTCCGACATCCAAAACCACACACCGTTCACCATTTTTTTTTTTTTTTTTGTGTGTTTGCGAATACTCTCCCCCGCCCCGTACCTCAGACCTCAGCGCCAGGTTCTCCTCCTCCAGCTCCTGCAGCTTGCCCTGCAGCGCCTCCAGCTGGCTGAGGGCGGCGGCGGCGGTGCCCCCCCCCCCACCCGGCGGGTGCGGCTGGCGGAGCGGCGTGGAGCAGCTGGAGTCCGTCTCGCTCTCCTCCGAGGCGCTGGCCACCATGCGCAGCAGCTCGTCCTTCTTGCCGAGCTCATGCTGCAGCTGGTGCACCTGGACGGAGGGGGAGGGGTTTCGGGAGTGGGTATTTGAGCGTGTGTGTGTGTTTGTGTGTGTATGTGCATGAGTGTGTGTGTGTGTGTGTGTGTAGGCTACCTGGTCCAGGGCCTGTGCCAGCTGCTCCTCTACGGCCTCGTTGCGCTCCTGCAGCAGGTGGTTCCTCTGCAGCAGCGACTGGCCGATCCGAGCCGCCAGCTCCAAGTCCCGGTCCCGCTGTCCAATAAGAGCACAGGACACCCCGGGGGTCAGTCGGCCAATCGGATGCTGTACAAATGACTGTACACTGTTTAAAAGGGGCGCCTACCTCAGCCAAAAGGTGCGTGACCACATCGATGTCATTGTAGGTCTTGGTCATCTGCTCCACCCGGTCCGCACTGAGGACTGGACACAGAGAGGCAAATGTAACTTCTCAGACACACACACACACACACACACACACACACACACACAGATACAGACAGACACACACCACATGCAAACCATACCACACAATGCATTCCGCGACCTCCACACAAGACACTCAATGAAAAAACGAACTGACAAAAACAATCACCACAAACTAATGTACACACTTCTGCGGCATGCCAGCTTCACTGAGAACCTAATAAAGTGTTCTGACCACAAGCAACTTGAGAAGCCCGTTCATTTTCCGTAGCCAGTGTTGACCGCAGTCGCCACATTTCCTTATATCTCTGCTTGTTAAAGCTGGCTGCAGCTTTGACATTTCATCAGCAGGCAATCATGAGCTAGTGTTGTGTTATACTGTATGTCGGGTTTATTGCAAAGTAATCAGCCAGCTCGCAATCGGATATGGGGCAATAACATCAAGACATAATAACTCAGTAAATCCTGCACACTGACATCTATTTTTTTTAACAAACTCACTTTTCTTTAAACAATTTTAAAGTTCTAAAAGATTTATGGCGAGAAAAACTTAAACTAAAAGCAGTTTAAATCACAATTGCAATCGATTTTTGTCAGTATCTTCCAGCTGTAGTTGCTAGTGGTCTGAACGTGGAGTGAGAGCTATTACACAGACATAAAGAGCCCACACACACTATATTGTGCCACTACAAGCTGTGAAGAGTGGCAGGCAGCAGACCTACGCTAGGCCATTCTCTCGTCTGCTGTCATCTACATGCAAGAAGCAGAGAGGGGCTCCAGGTCCACGGCGCCGGAGTGGGAGCACTAACGCGCTCTGATCCCGGTTAAAGTGCACCTCTCTGGGCCACGCCGAGAACTGAAGCCCCCCTCTCACACCGGAGCTACGGGAGAGAGAGTCGGAGAGCCGTACAGGCAGATAGGGAGAGGGAGAGAGAGGGATACCTTTGGAGAGGCTCTGAGAGCCGGGGTGGGAATAGGAAGAGGGCTCCAAAGCAAGATACGCTAGAGAGAGAGAGAAAGAGAGAAAAAGGAGAAAAAGTTAAGAGCAACCTGCTGGTTAGAGGATGGATGGGAGAGCAAGAGGGAAATGAAAGAAGGAAAACTAGCAAAGTGAAGCGAGAGAGAGAGAGAGAGGGAGAGAGGGAAAGTGTGGGGGCGAAAGCTGAAGCTTGAGTACACCCATTTCAAAAGAACCATTAGTTGGTCGAGAACCAGAGAATCTACAGAGCGATTAGTCTGGTCTGCTTTTAGCACCTGAGTGGGCGTCACCAGCGCTGCACCGCTCCCCCTTCCTCCTGTTTGAAGAAGAGTGGCAAGTCTAATCATTGAGCCTCCAGCTTTTCCAAAGACGCCTCCATACAAATACACAGCACATATGCTCGAAACTGATCCAGTTCAAGCACACACACACTCATGTAGGATCAAAAATAAACAAATCCCACTACAACTTTCTCTCCTGAGTCCTTTTCAGATTTGCCACAATCTCACAGCCAGATCGCATTAGATTTCAATGCTCAGATTAGATGAAACTTTAATGATTGCCGTGGGGAAAGTGAGACAATGGGATGAGATAAGAACAGAGCAAAGAGGGTGGTATCAAACACAATGTAACCGACAAGTATGAGGTAGAAATAATGAATACAGAAGATCATATCACATAAACAGGTCTACAGGAGTCTAGACTTACAC
Organism: Centroberyx affinis; assembly: GCF_046629955.1. NCBI lineage: Eukaryota > Metazoa > Chordata > Actinopteri > Beryciformes > Berycidae > Centroberyx > Centroberyx affinis. The sequence goes on along the minus strand of NW_027281007.1, from coordinate 23,025 downwards.
AATCCTGACAATATAACAACCAGTGTACACTGTAGTATTTGATAGCTGTAAACATCCTACATGACAACATCAGTTCTTTATATCATACTAGGGCTGCACAGTTAACAGTATTTGATCATATACTGTATATCAGTGGTTCTCAACATGGGGTCTGGGGACCACCAAGGGTCCTTGAGGGAGTTCCAGGGGGTCCCCAGCAAATTGATGAATTGTTAAACTTCAGCATTATTTCATTTACAAGAAGTGAACACAATTAGAGAATGTAGAAGAATGACTGTTTTGATCATAGCTTCACCGTTATCTCTCTCCCTACAATACAGACAGTCATGGAGTTCTGGACAAAATCATATCTAACAATAAAAATATTCTCATATTTGGGTCCGAGAGACTCATCAAGTGGGGGTCCGTGGCTCTAATGTGGACTAATTTAGGGGTCCTTGATATGAAAAAGGTTGAGAATCACTGCTGTATATCGTATATAAAAAAAGATCCACTAAGTGCAGTGAAGTAATTTTGTTCCTCAAATTAAACAAATAATCGTCATTAGTGAATGTAAACAACATCATCAGGATTATCATTTTAGCCATAATCAGGCAGCCTTACACCATACTAAAGCCCAAAGGCTGATGTACTGTATGTCTACAATCATGTTTTCTGTGATTGGATAACATTTCACCATATTATGCTGCACATCTTCGTGGCTAATTTTTACTCTCCTACTTTTATTCTGTAAATTCAGTCTCGTGAAACAGCCTACTGATCAGCAAAGACTATATGTAATAGAAAGTGAGTGCTAGACAGCCTCCAGAGAAGGAGCACGAGAGCGGAGTAGGTCAGATGGATCAGTGGCGTCCAGTAATCTGAGGCCCACAGTGACCTCTGGATGTGGACACTGCCCCCTCCCCCGCCCCCCCCTCGTCCGACAAGCAGTGGTTAAAAATAACCCCTGCCCAAGAGGGCTATCTCTGTCATACACAGGAAGACAATACACGTGACATGCATATAATCCATCTTGTTACTGTACACCATTTTACCCTCAAGCACACGTACGCACACACATACACACACATACACACACATACACACACATACACACACATACACACATACACACACATATGCCTTTACCTGCAGGAAGGGGCATGTCATCACTGTACCGATGCATCCTCAGTTATGTCCACAGTGCCGTTTAATCATATTCTGCCACACTCTACCTCCACAAACCAAACTCCAATGCCACCACACACACACACACACACACACACACATATACAAACAGGTCAGTTTTACCTGCAGAAGGAAGTCACCGAACTCAGTAAACAGAACAATCTGTCGGACTGTAACATCCAATCAGTTGCCAAATCGTATTATGTCATTTTGATATCGACATAACTTCTTATACACACGCAGCATGTTAATGTGCAATGACTAATGGATGACTTATTAAGAAATTATGCAGCCCTGGTTGGACCTTTGGCACCAATAAACCCAGACAAGATGGATGGATAGACAGAAAGATACACCGACATTTATTTGTTTGTTTATTGGGACATTTTAAAGGCCCAATTTGGAGCTGCAGCATGACGCCTCCTGTTCAAACAAAGTCGTCTCACTACTTGCTGATTTGTGGACATTTTTTCAGCCGGGACATTTTTCTCTCAGCTTTTTATACAAGGACTGACGCATGCAGTGGCATCAATAAAATATGTCATTACTTTTTGTTAGTAGTTCCTCTAAATATCACACTAAAACAGAATTATCCAAAAAAAATTGTTTTGGCCATAACTAGTCGTTGTCTCTCACACTGAGCAAGCTTAGATGAGAAATGGTAGAAAAGTTGTGGAAGTATTCCCTCTACTTTGAGCAAAATGATAACAATAACATTGGACATTAATGCTTGACTTATCCTGATTTTCAAGGGTAAGGGAGGACACAACTGATAAAATTTGGGGGTATAACAGAAAAGTAATATAATGAGTAGTTTAACAAATTAGCCTACTGCTTCCAGGTAGTAATAAGTAATAATATATTACTTTTGAAATGAGTATGGACTTTAATACAAATTAAAAAGTTCGTTTTTCTCGATGAAAATGTGAAAGTTGGGGTCAAAGGTCAAATTTTAAGGAGCAGTACATTGCAGCACTAATATATATAACAATTTTGCCAATCGTTCCCATGTCACGTCAGGCTATATTCCATGGTAGGTATTCCAAAGCCATCTTTTCAGCAAAGCACATAACCATAACCCTGGGAATCCTCTCAAAACCGACTGCTTCCTTACGTTTTTTGCTGCCGATGTTGTTTGTGAGGTTGGATCAGCACATGCGACGTCAAAATCTGGTGCTTCTGCTGCTTCCCAGACTACAAAGTATTAGAATCAACTACGGTCTGATCCTCTAAATCTGGTCCATGTGATAACGCTCTGACACTGACTGACCACACAATCTGCCTCTGGATAAAAAAAAAATCTTACGTCACTTATAAAACCACGACACCACTTGCTTACCACAAACTCTTGAACTCTGTACTCTCACTTTCTCATCAGACCAGGAGGTGAAACAGTGGGTGAAATAGTATTTGCACAGAAATGTCTTTATTGCCTTCCTTGGAGTACCAGATAGATGGGGTAAACAACTTCAGGATGATTCAGATAGTGTTGAGTGAATGCAACAGAAAAGTATATGATGACTCCATTTGGTATTAAACTGCGTCCTCTATTTGCAGGAAAAATGCTGGGTGTAAATGCATTTTCCTCAAGTCTGCATCGGACAGTGGGCTCCTCACATTTATTTATTCATTTAATAGGGACAATGGACAGTTACTAACAGCCCCAGGATGAGCTAGAAGGCTAAATTTCATCTTCAGTAAATTTCATAACATGAGACTAAAATGTTCACTTGCAATGCTTGAATTATCATATACAAGTACTCAAATATTTCGGCTGCTCAATCTGTCAGCACTGTCTGAATGGGTTAAAGTGACGGATAAGAATAAACCAGTCTCCCCGGAGCATTCTCACGTCCCTCTTGGCTTTGGGCCGGGTGGCATCAGAGTATTAACGTGCCGCGTCTGGCAGCCGTGCATCAGGCGCTATTAATAGTCAAGGTTTGCAGAAGCAGAGCAAATGTGTCACCGAGCGGCTACCCGACCCCCCCCCGAGACTACCTTACTGTACCCCCTTCTCCCAGGCCACGGACCCACAGCCGGGGTCACACGTGCGCCGCTATAAACACATGCCAGGACAAGATGGCACTCAGTAAACCTGCATACCTCCGCTGATGCTTTGCAACTGTTCGAGATATGCCAGTTCCACCATTAGGGCTGCCCATCCACCACTAGACCAGGTTTTAGAGAGTATATATAGCAGGATGGTTATGTCTAAAGTGGATATGAGTTCTCCAGTGCTCCCATGTCGGTCCAATAATGTATCTGTATCTACCAAATAACACGTAACAGCACAAAACCTCTATGATTTATGCAGAAACATTAGTGTCCACGGCCCAAAGTGGGTGCTCTGATTCCAAAATTCTAGTCTAATTTCACTATTTTACCAGCTCAACCAATATTGTAATACTTGTAGATTGATAGAGGATAGCAGAGTGCCTCCTTGCTTTCAAACTATTAAAGTCCATTTGCAAAAATGAAGCTCACTGGACTCAAGGGTAAAAGAATATTTGAAAAAACGAAGCTAAGCCACTTTTCTTCTATGTGCAAGAGTTAAAAAAGCCTTTATTTTTCCATTTTTTTTTAATTCAACAGAACCTCCAAACAGCATCCGGCTGGTGGCTGGAGTTCATTTCCCACTTGGCATGTGTGTATTTTTATGCGTGTACCTCTACAAAACAAAGAGGCACAACCTCAACATGACTTTGCTGCAGTTTTATGGGTCGGACATCAGCAAAGGAGAAGTTAATGGACTGTCAGACAGAGAATTCTGGGAAATGCTGATGCACTCGCAGCGGGTAACTCAGGAAAATCAGGTCGGGTCAAGTCGAGTATATTTCATAAACGCTTTTAACAAAACAGCTTTATTGCAAAATGCGTGTGTATGAAAATGGCACTGACACCGCCTACTAGTTTGAATGTAAACAGAAACACTCGCTCAGACTTGCCCATTTCCTGTCCGTTAAGACTTGTACTTATGCTGCATGGCCATGGCCAACCACACACACACGCTCACACACACACACACACACAGACACACTCACAGACACACGATCGCACACACACTTTCCCCTCGACCCTGCACTTTTGTCACATTCTGAATGACCTTGCAGACGTGACTGGAGCTTGTTCAGCAGTGACACGGTCTCTCTTTCTCTCTCTCTCTCTCTCTCTTTCACACACACACACACACACACACCACAAGCACCATCTAAACGCCTCGGCTCACCTTCCATAGCGAAATGATCATAAAGCTCCTCATTGTGGAAGTTTAAAACCGGCATGGCCCGACTCCTCTCTCTCTCTCTCTCTCTCTCTGCCGTCCTTGTCCTTCTCCTCTCCCTCTCTCTCTCTATGTCTCTCCTCCTGTCTTCTTCCTCTCTCTCTCTCTCTATCCCTCCTCTTTCCCTCCCTCTGTCCCGTGACTCTGGCCCTGCACTCTCATTGCACTCAGCTGCTCTCAACTCTGGCCGGATCACTGGATTCCTCATTCTTTCTCACGCATGCACACACACACACACACACACACACACACACACACTCATTGACAGAGCTGTCTAGTACACACGGGCAAAGATAAACAGACACAATGACAATCCTGTGCCAAATAATAACCAGGTCAAATCCCTGCGTGTTTAATTGAAGAAAAACTGTCCTGAATACAGTGAAACCCTCACATGGCTAATGCACTGAGACACACACACACACACACACACACACACACACACACACACACACACCATCTGCTGCCTGATATCATCACAGGCTTGACCAATCAGAGAGAGACAGACAGAGAAAGAGAGAGACAGCTACAGAGAGAGAGAAAGAGAGAGAAAAAGCTGGACAAGGAGAAAGAGACTATATTCAATATCTTTAAATTTTTCAATTTTCAAATATCGATGCGATGTCACGTTTGGTCAATTATACACTGGAATAAGAAAAAATACACCACCAAACAGTTTTTTTTAACAGAGTTTTAGGGTGGATTTTCCCCATGAAACATCAATGGAGCATATCTACGGTGTTCCTTCTGTAATTCACTGTGACAGTGCTGCTTGGGGGGTCATTTTAGTTTTGGTTCCATATCTGTCTCGGTTTTCTTCCCACCCCCCCCAAGAATGGTTCTATTGTCGGTTGCCAAGAAAACAAATTTTAAACATTATGACTGCGCATCTGGTGTTTTCTTCATCACGTCAAATTTCTGATTTTCTCACACAATTCTGCACAATTATATATGCGAGCTCAAATACTGTGGCCGACACACACACACACACTATAAACAATCAGTCAAAGCATGATAATCGTTGCACTCTCGTTTATAAAAGAAGGCAGACAAGTAAAACTTTCACAAATACCAAGTAATTGATTTTTCATTTGCAGCCATGGCAGAGCGATTACAGATTCATGGACTACAACAATGTGAACTTTTCATCGCTGATATCTACAAAACAAACACTCTTTCTTTCTCGCTCTCATTCTCTCCACACAGACTCTCTCTCAGATAGTTTTGTTGAACACACACTACCTGAATTCTAACGCCACACAAACGAACCAAAACTAACATGGAGGTGGAGCATTTTTCTTTCCAAACTCTTTTTTTTTCTGTCTAGTGCACTCATTGGCTATTTGTCTCCGTTCAGATTTGAGTGGAATGACCAGCTCACACTACAGGAAGGACGTCAATACTTCAAAAATTAAAACGGTAATGGTCCCGACTGGATCTGGATAAAATTTGTAGTTTACGGAGGTCACATTTCTGGGTAATGAAGTCCTTCAAGCTTTCATAAATTCAAACCGTTATCTCTCGCCGCCACTAGGGGCCACCAAAGTGCAAAGTCGCCTAGTGTAGCATTAAAGCCCTGAACTCTCACACACTACAAGATCACCAGAAACTAGCGCGGACTCGCTCCGATCTCGAAACTCAGTCGTGATGCCTTGTCCGGGCTATAATCGGAATTTACATCTAACACGCACACACACTTACTCATGTAGCGGAAGGTCTCCTCGGCCAGCACGGGGGAGATGGCGTCGTGGTGGCCGGGGCCTTCGTCCGGAGAGCAGCTGGGGGACACCGCCCAGTCCTGGCTGTCCGACAGGTAGACGGAGCCCGAGCCGGCCGAGCCCGAGCCCAGCGAGGAGCCGCGGTGCTTCCCGCTGCCGCCCAGCCCCTCATCTGGATACAGGCAGAGAGAGAGAAGACTGTTCACTGTCCCCATAGACACTCTGTTTGCTCTCCCGACAGTTATTAATGTCAGTTCAACTCTAAATGACTGCAATGACTGACAATTAGTGTTATTATATTACGGGCTGATACATTATTCAAGCAGGAAGTAATGACTCACTGTATAATGTAATAACCAGCCAATAATAATATCATTTGCTTCTAATCTTCTCAAAACAGTACTTACATCAATGACCTGTTATTATCTAATAATTTTATTACATATTTCTCAATTTCTACGGACTGTCAGAGGGAATAGGATGGTTATCTTAAGGTTTACACTGCATTTATTCATCAGTTGGCGGAGGCTATAATATCTATGATTATCATGATAATCATAAGGATTTTTCTCAATATCAATATATCACGATATGGTTCATGTATGCAAAATCACGTTAAATAATCAAATTAATGTTCATCTCATTGAACCGAATGGTAATGTTGGGTGTGATGTCAAACAAAACTGACATTTTCAAATAATATTCCTACCATACCTCATTTTATCAGAGTTTTTAAGTAAAATTTGCTTGTCATCATCAATTTAGACAGCAGAAATGTGTGTCACGATATTAAAATATCTTCATATCATCACGATATGATTCCACTGAAAGACAATTATCGCCCAGCCCTAGTCTAAAGAAGTCAAACTGTTTTTGAAGAGCATGTCAATATATGGGAAATAAAGTGCCAAATATGTTGCATAAAAAAAAAAAAAAACTTTCGGATTGCAAAACTTTCCTGATCATTAATGATGACAGTCCCAAACTTTGCGGTAATGCAAAATTGTCGCACAGTAAATATGTGATACAATCACAAGCTATACAAATAGTACAAATATACCCATTAAAAACAGCAGAATCGTGAAAAGTCCTGTCAACTGCACAGCGACTGCCGAGTGCAGACACTGGACACAGAATGAATGGATGTCAACAGTGATGAGTTCATAACTGAAATAAATGGGAGCCAATGTAGATCTGCTCAGAACGGCGCTGAGAGCAACTGCGGGCTGATGATGATGCATTTGACTGTGTGTGTACGTGTGTGTGTGTGTGGGTGTGTGTGTATTCCTTTGGCTCAGCCACTGTACAAGCCAATGTGCTTCTGCTTGAGCAAATATGTGGTTTACTGGGACAGACAGAGCTAACTATAGCACCAGGCTCCAAGATATAGCCACCAAGGTTGGTACACAACATACTGTACACTGGGGCAGCATGATATATCATTTGACTATTTCTACTGGACCTTTCAACTGTCTGGTTTTATGCCTCTATTACTTTTTGATGTAATTCAAAACTTTTAGTAGCTCTACAATAGTAGGGGACTGTCTACCGTATCAATACTAATCGATACATAACAACACCACAGACATCATACCTGTCTCAGTGCTCGACTCTTTCTTCTCCACCGCCCGGGGTTTGACTTCAAACATGTCCTGTCCACAGAGTGGGCGGGGCTCCCCACTCACTCGCGCACACACTGCCGGACAGGAAAGAATGCGAGTGGCTACCGCTGCGTCATTACATCCTGTTCCCCCGCTGGTGGGGGGCGGTGCGGTGTGGCTGCGCTGGACAAACACACACACACACACACACACCTTTACCTGCAACAGAGGAGAGACAAGTGTTAGTTTAGATGTCAAAGACGTTATTTTTCAAAAGGGATGCCGGGTTGAGGATCGAAAAATTGAACCAAAAAAAGGAGAACGAAACTGATATTGGTGGTAGTTGTCTTAGGGGCGATTCAAATTTCAACTGAATTCATACAAATGTGGTTGATGAAATATGTGGACAAAAGCTAAAAGAGCTGAAAAAGAGGTTAAAGCTGTGGTGGAAAGTAGGACCTTCACTGACTGTAATTTTCTTTCATCATCAGTATCTGCAGTGACTCCAGGCTGCTGCCACCAACATTCATCCTCTCCTTCCCACTCAGTCGTTCTTTTTGACATTTAAACCCAGATGGAAAAAAAAAACAAAAAAACATTCCTCCCACACTAGTACTCGCCGCTGGACACTTTTAACCATCGACTGCCTGGCAACTTCTTCCCTGCTGGCCTGGGTTTGATTGATCTTGCCTGCCAACATTCATTCATTATTTTCATTCAACCTGTATTTAAATCTCGGGAGACACGTTGAGGATGGTGTTCCTTGTTTACAAAACAAAATCATCTAAATAGAATGTAAAATATATATATAAAAACAGACATTATGTCACAAATACATACACAATCCACAGAAGCTTGGGAGGCATACATGCAAATATACACAACACAGTACAAACACAATCAAAGTGGAAGATAAAGAATAGGTATCAACAGGCTATTTAAAACAGCTCTAGAGACAAGATAAGACCACTAAACAGACTCACAGGTATCTGCGTTTCAAGTTTTCACAGGTTTTGCAAATTATTCCAAGCGCAAGGAGCACAGCAGCTAAAAGCACTTTTTCCAAGTCCAGAACTGACTCTAGGAACCTGAAGCATGAAGTTGTTGGAAGAATGAAGTCTGGTAGGTCCCAGGGCTCCAGATTAAGAGATTTGAAATATAAGGAGGTAATCTCCCGATCTGAGCTTTAGAAATAAATATGTGCCGGTGCATGTCCCGCCTCACAGGCAAGAGAAGGCCAGCTTGCATTTCTATACAAAACACAATGACACATTCCATAAGGATCACCAGTGATAAAACGGAGGACAAGGAGGACATTTCTACAGATTACATCACCGTAGTCAAGAACAGAAAGAAATACTGCTTCCACAATCCTCTTTCTGCAGAACACTGGGGAAGTATGGTCTGTTTCTACATAAAAAGCCCAGTTTCTATCTCAATTTTTTGACAAGACTGTCAGTATGATACTTAAATGACAGTTTATCATCAAGCCAAATTCCAATGCATTTGTACTCATCATCTCTCTCAATGGTATCCCCGTTCACGATGCAGATGAGGAGGTTATTATAGTCAGTGTTTCTGGCTCTAGAAAAAAAACATCAACATAAAAGTTACATAACATAAGTTTTGAAACCATCTGACTGCAATGGAATCAAAGTCAATGGCTGAAAGCTTATGCAGGAGTAATGCGTGATCGACTGCATCAAAAGCCTTTGACAGGTCAACAGAAACAGCAGCACAATGTTGTCTATTATCCAAATGTCACTTAAAACTAGTGAAGTGGCAGTAATTGTACTATGATTATTAGCCCTAAAGCTGGAGTGATAGGGACTCAAAACAGCAGAAGTTGAAAGAAATTATTCAGCCACTGGGATTGCACCAATTCACCGTGAACCCCATCCTCATACTCAGGCTAAAGCCACAGTCTTAAAAACCTAGAGGATTTCTACTATCCTCTCTGCCTCAGCCTGTTTCTATGCTATAAAAGGCAGATTTCAAGGCTTTTGTGCAGTCATCCATTGACAAATCGACACTAACAGCCTAGTAGCAAGATGCAGGCCAGCTGCTGTAACTCCCATGCGTTTTCATTTCCATGTTGTGTGCCACATACTGTTTTAGGGGAGGGCTGAGGGGCAAGACAGAGCCCTCCTACATCCTGTTGTCTAACGCTCTAGGGACTTTTCCAGGCCTTAAAGGGATGACTGGAGGGAGCGAGACGGGATGCGCCTTCTTAAAGGGATGGGCTCCCACTAGAGGAATGGGACAGAGACACATTCTAGGCATTTGACCAGCACAGGACATGTGCTGTTTGAGACAATGTGGTAGCTAGGTGGCAATCTGCGAGATTCTTGGGGTTTTTTTTTTGTCCAGTATTGACGTCTTTTTCCTTGGATTTTCTGTTGATGCAGTTTGAGTTTCTCTTTTCTTTGTCTGTTCAGCCATGGTGGCTATCACTGCTCATGCTAATCTTCTGTTCATCTTCCTCCATGTATACCACAACCCACTGCTGCCGGAAATGTAGAACACATTATTTCCTGTGCACCAGAGGAATTTTCCCAGGGAAGAGCTACCCAACACCGGATGTTTAGAACAGCAAATGAACTGGGTATAGATTGAATATCTATTGTGTTACATCCATAATCAATAAGGAGTAGTAAAACAGACAGTGGATTGTTACTTTAATACGGAGATGCTTTTGAGAAACATTGACCATGTTGTGCCCTATAACCTACACATCCTTTACTAAGTACAACTCCAAAATGCCAGCTGCTTTGTTGACCTCGCCGCTTGGCATGTGGATGCGGACATGCCTGTGTGTGTGTGTGTGTGTGTGTGTGTGTGTGTGTGTAAGCATGTCTGCGGAAGGAGAGAGTCCCTTAGTAACGTTCAGCCTCCCCTTACATAACAGTGGAGCTGAAACTGTTTGGTTCACAAAGCAGATTAGGCAATATCACTGTGAAGCACGCAATGCTAGAGCCTCTATGTGTTTACCATCACAGCCCTAGCAGATATATTGACACATCGATACTGGTCTTTCATGCACTGACAGGTAGTGGAACAAAAGAGATTTTACCACAACCACGCACAGATATGGTCGTATTTACATTAAGCCTTTGAGAAGAAAAAACACTTCTGTGCAAAAAACCTTGTATATGGCTTGTTTTTAACAGGTACTGACATAAGTAATGGGTAAACAAATTCTGTATCCATCATAACAACATCACTCAGAGGCATGCTTCATCTTTTCCACCCGATTTGAAATGCCAGGCCTGATCATGTCTGTGTGCTTATGAGTCATCCCATGAGTAAGAATGTCCCAACTAGACAAGTTCTTCTTTATGATATAGCCTAGCTTTCTGCTCTGGAGAGTTCAAATCTGGAATATTGGTACTTTCAATTAGCTAGCAGGGTGGGTATTTACCAGGCTTGATTAAGTTCTTGACAAGGCTAGACTAAAACATTCAAAGTTGGGCTAGATTCCAGACATTAGAAGTACATTTTGGATTTATGTTTAACTGAACACAATTTCTGTGTTAAAAATGTTTTGACCTGGAATCTGGAATATGCCAAAAAATGTTGATGACACAAGACTACATTGCACATAGTGTTCGAGTAACAAGGTTCTAGCACTGGAGGTGAACTTGTAAACACAGCAGCATCACACACTAATCATCACTACTCTGTCACAGTTGTCACATCCCAGGGGGGCTGTCTGCTCCCATCATCCTTTCACAGATTGCTGCATCATCTCCTCACAGTTTACAACCCAAGCATTCAGCTGATGCTTTTATCCAGAGTGATGCTTTTATCTACAGTAAGTGCCACAGTTAGTATACTGTATTTAAATACTCTAATCGCAAGTGAAGAACAGAGGTAAATGCACAATGCCAAAAACTTCAAAGGAGAGATGCATTTTCCCCTTCTACTCGGTAAAGTGAAAGCCAGTACTACTACTGGCCTGACTCTCATTATGTGGCAGGGTGATGTCTGTCTCTATCTCTGTCCCATCACAACATCTTAGATCTGACAAACTGGCCAGCACGTGATAGCATGGCTCAAAGAAAAAGGACACAAAAAAGCAGCACGTGACGCTGGACCAGAGGCTCCAGTGACTGCACAACCTCCATAACCATCAACCTCTAACTGGAACATTAACGGACATGCCTGGCCAAAGGAAACCATACAGGAGGGCGTTTATCAAGCATAAACAGTAACATTAAATACTTAGCTGACTGGCAGCTTACATTAATCCCTAACCTCGATACGTGATGTTCTCTTGTATGAAAAGGTCAAGCCACCTCAGTTCATAAATCTGAGAGCTTGCTTATCTGTAAACGTACTGTACATTCCGGTAAAACATGACTTTTTACGAGTCTTCAGGAGCTACTCTTTAATTCGGCATGCATCAAATAGACCAAGCAGCAGTTATTTCGATTAAATTCTAACTTATAGACCTCTACGAGATATGAACTTCTGCTGATAAACAAGGCAACATTGACCTGAGTGATTTGTGAATGGAATTTGGCCTCACGTCAGTATCGGGGGAACCCCATGTTGGACAGAGAGGAGAGGACAGGTAACGTTAACGTACGAACACTGACAATGCAACCTTTCCTGGCACTGCCATGTCGTAACGTTCCCTCGCTAACGACAACACTTTCGTTTCCAAATAGTCACTCATTGCACGTTCATCTATCACGTTGTCGTGTCGTGGTCGTTTAGCAAACCATGTCAGCCAACAGTTAACGGTACAGTTAGTTTACAGGTCTGAGAGGCATCGCTGCTTTTTAAATTCTTTCACAGCTATCGCTAGCTAGCTAACATGACAAGTGACAGAGAACACAAATGAGCTAGCGTTAAGAATAAATGCCAACGTCAAATGAAGGCGGGGTAGATGAGGTTAGCCCTAAACAAAGTCTGCTTGAGATTAATCTTGGATATTGTTGCGAAGCAACGCTGAACATGTTTTTGATGCTGGGCGAGGATGACAGCTTCACTATTGCTTGGCTAACAGCAGTGGCTAACGACGTTAGCTCCCACTAACAGGTCAATTAGAGCAGCATATGTGATTTCAATCCACAAGCCCGGTGCATTAAATCTCAGACAGACATTAACAGAAGATGATTCAGTAGCATGAAGCTTACCCGTTGACAATATTATTCAATACCATGGGCAATTCCAATGGTACATGTGGTCCCTGTCAATCCCTTCACTAAAATCTCAAACAATGGACGGATAGGAGGGACCTTTGGGCAATCTGTTGGGGCAAATAGCTACACGCATCATCAATTTGCGCCAGTAAAATCAGTGACGTTTTTATCACGCGCTAGATATCTGTGTCAAATTAAAAGTCCTGTCAAGATTTATTTTTTTCTTTGGTTTATCATGCTGTTCGATATTAACAATTAAACTCAATACTTGTTCGCACATGTTACATTTGTATACAGAAAGGAAAGAATGTGAAGTTTAAAACAGAACTTCGTTACCAGACTCTTCTTCTTATTTTCAACTTGTTTACGTCGTAGCGCCAGACGAGCTGCTTGGGGGAGAAGGTAGGCAGCTGTGTTGCAACTCTACATTAAATTTTCAAGCGTCAATATACCAATGTTTTGGCTGAGTTAGTTCAGTGTGTGAACGAGGCAAATATACGTCTGCGTGTAAGGAAACAGCTGAGTTAATGTTTTATCTAGTCTGGTCCGTTTTTTTTCTTTCTGCTTGAGTTAAAAATTAACATATTATTGCTTTCTCATAAAACAGATAAATCTTTCTTTTGCTAGTTGTCATGCTAACTAAAGCCATAAACTGTCGGTTTCAGTAATTCGTTGCGGTCTGTTTGTTCTGAAATGGCTGTAACATTACTCTAACCTTGAGGTGGAATTGAATTTGACAGTAAGGACTAATGCTAGTTATCGAAGAATTATTCATTTTGGGGCCCTTATATAGACCAACGAGCATTAAAATGATAAGAAATGCTGCGCCCATATGATTAGCAGTTACAAATAATTGCGCCACTATCTCACAGCATGCGTTATTTTAAATTTCTAAGTCGTGCTCCATAAATAAAGAAAGGAGATAACTGATTTACAAGCTATTAATCGCTCCAGATGGATTTACAGCCGTGTTAGCCACTAGTTTGTGTTGTATTGGCTGTGGATAGATCGGTATTTCCCTTCCAATGTCAACGTCATTGACTCGACTGGACGGGATCTCCTCTGGTGAATTGCAGCTCGCTTCTCCAGCTCCTCTGGATCCCCGATAGCCGATGACGCGGTGTGTCCATGCAGCCAGGTAAGCTGTGGATGGCTGGTCTGGAGGTTGTGGATGGATGCTGCTGCTTTCTAGTGTGTGTGTGGGGGGGATAGTCTATACACCATGTCTCATATTACACTGTGTCTCTACTGCGCTTCACTCCTCTGTCTCCATCGCCATCGCCATCGGTCTCCTCCTGCAGCCTGTGAGCGGATAAATGCCAAAGCGTGTCGTTTTACCGTCGCCAAAAGGACTCCATGTCTTTCTTGGTAAGGCTGTGATGCGATTCTGTGTTGTGCCTCTTGTGTTGCTGAACGGTGACCCGGGTTTACACCGGGGAGGGATCAATGTGTAGGGGTGCAGGGGTTGCCTGTGGTGGAATATGCCAAATACAATCAGGTCTATTAAAACCAGGAGCTGTGAGGGTATAATGGTCTCATCTAATTATGCATGCATTTCTGATATTTCTCTGTCAGTCAAAGCTCCAGTCAAAAGCTGCCACTTCATTGTCTTGTTATCATCACTGTAATTCTCTGTCTACTCAGCACTTCCGATACAGTGCCTTATCTGGGGGGAGAATCCCAGTGCCTGCCTTCATAGCCTGTGTATTTCCTCCGATGCTTGCTCCCATCTCCACTCCTCCTCCACCTCCACCTCCACTCCTCTCCTGTTCCTTTTGGAGCATGTCTCACCTCTCCTCCTCCCCCTCCTCCCCCTCCTCAGGACTGTTCCTGCATCTCCCACGCTCAGGTCCAGCCCGTGGGCGTGGAGGAGCGCTATGAGGACACCAGCCACCAGTTCCTGGTCAGTAGCCAAGCCATAGCCAAAGCCACTGTCTGTTGGGGAGGGAGGGAGGGATGGAGGGAGAGAGAGGAGGGAGGTTCAGATCAGAGGCTTGGCAACCTTCACCCAAGGGCCTGGCTCCCGGGAGCTGTTTGCATCAAATTCCATCACCGTTTAGGGGAATCTCAAGGTGAAGCATTGATGCTCCTCCATCATACTGTTACCAACACCCTGCATCCTTTTATCATCCATCTGGAGCTGCTGAACCTCTGTCTTTGAGTTCTGGTGTTTATAATGGAGCTCCCACCACCAGTCTGTTGAGTTAAAGACGATGGCCAATAGAACAACACTGCAGCAATTGCAGTTATTGGTAACAGTTAAAGCATTGCCGATAATCCAGCTGAAAGACTTTAATTGGTATGGATTTCACTGGAGAGTTTTAGTGTCCCACGATCTATTCTGACTATAACAATTATTAATGCACTCTTAATGTGCTCATGATAATGCAATCAAAATACCCAAACAATAGGGAGTGAATGCTTTCTGAGGCAACTGTATAGTTAATAACAATTTCATAATACACTACTAATATATTCACTCTAATGCATCTCATAATGCGTTATTGTTTTTTTTCTTAAGGGATTATAATGTACGAATAATGCATATATATACATATAATACTTTATGATATATACTTTTATACTATATATACTACTTATACTTTTGTATACTTTGGTTCTCATAATGCACGGCATCTCCATGCCCTGCAAACAAAGCTATATCCATGCAGCAGGCTGGTTTTTAAAAGCAACTGCATCAGACAAGCCAGCAGTCATGTGCTGTAGTCTGCCCCCCTCTCACTGAGAACCCAAAAAGCCTCTCTCCTCCATCCCAATGTGTCTGCATCACTACCTCTGGCAAGCACACCCCCCCCTTCTCCCTTCGCTCAGCTCAGTGTCACACTGCCCCCCCCTGGCAGCCATCGTCACCTCACGCATTACCTCACCACAACAACGGGGCTTTGACCTCTGTCTGGCGCAAAGACAAAACACAGTGTCATCTGCACATTTTGGCATTTTGGAGTTTGTAGCGTTGTTATGGGGCAAAGCTGTTTGGGGTATGAGGTATGGGGCATGGTTCAGTATTAAAGGGGCAATAAGTACGATTTTTACTGCCCCGTAGCAGAAAAAGACCGGATAGGGTTGTTGATCAATACCAATGACTTGGCCATTATTTCACCAGGTGCTGAGATTTTTGGCTTTCAAGACCCACTTTCTGGCCCGTACTCTGTTTTGTAATCCAATCCACCCCTTCCACTCCACCTACAAACATTTCAGCTATGAAGGATAAAAAGCCTTGTTCTCAAGTGATAAAGACAAATGACAAAGCAGTACTATTATTCCAGTATTAAGCATGGTGATACTGTATGTTCCCTTTTCACTAGGCATTTCTGTTGGATCTCGGCTCTAATTAGCTAGCTTACTCCTTTCCATTGTGAAAATGTGACTTTATTGTTTATGTCCATTACAGGCCACCGTAGCTCAAGGGGCTGTGCCAGGAAAAAAAGAGTTCTATCGATGTTGTTGTAATTCCTACTGGTGGCCAATAGAGGGCGATATAGGTTAAAGATTACTTACAGTTTTTTCTGAATGCTTAAACACTAGCAGTGATTTTTGAAGCACTATCTCTGAAACCATTAACACTTGTAGCCAATGCATTTACCAAGTGAGCCAAACTGAACGCACATTCTCTGCTTTACACTCAGTTTGTAATTTTATAACACACTTTTTGCAAAACTGTAAACACAACTCACTGCTTTACACTCAGTTTGCAATTTACAGTAATACTGTAACACACTTCTAGCAACACTGTAAAATTATGGCCAGACCCACAAAGAAGGCGAGATTTAGCCAAATTCTTTTCTGTTCTTTTTTTCTAGCACAAATGTTTTTGTTTTCTTCTACTGCGCTTTTGTTGTTTGAGGAGTGTTACTATAGAACATTTTGAGAAAAAAAAAAAAAAACTTTTCCCCCTTATTTGTATTGATAGTGTGTTATGTTCGGAATACACATCCATACTTTACACATTTGGATACCTGTGTGTATGTGTGTTTACTACATGTATGACAAAAGCCACAAGTGTTTTTCATTTATACTATCAGTGCGTAGTTGGTGCTTCGTGTGCTTATTCAAATGATGGTTTGTGTGAACTGTATTGACGCAAAAACACAATTTTTAAAAGAGTTTGAAGAGTTTTGCAAGAATTGTTTGCTTTTGCAAGAGATGTATAATGTTTTGCTGGTTTGGTGTAAGGTTTTGTGGTTAGTGTGTAGAGTTTTGCAAAAATAGCCTATAGTTTCAAAGACAGTGCCTAAGCAATCAGAAAAAACTGTAATGCCCCTTTAAAGGGTGTGTGTGTGTGTCTGTGTGTATGTGTTTGAATTACATATATGATGTGGTTGCATGTGACTGCTTTCAATCTTGCGTAGTCTTTCAGTTACATGTATGCCGTGTCTGCATGTGGCCGTGTGTGTGTGCGTGTGTGTGCGTCCCAGCAGAGCTCCGACATCTCTGAGTACACTCTGCCAGGGCCCGCGGGTGGCGATGACATCACAGGGCTGTCGGCCGAGCCAGCCCACTACCAGCTGCTGACTGAGCTGGGTGAGAACACCACAGCATGCACTTCAGTCAATCTATTACAGCAGTCAAGTGATATCACATCTTATAGTGGATTTATATCTGTAAAATTGATTCAAGAACATTATCACAATGGCAGATTTTTGTAATAATAATAATATGCTTTATTTGTATAGCAGCAAAAAACATTACACAAAAACACAAAAACTGATTACATGAAAATTAGACAATTAGACAGAATTGGTTGATAATAGAGATTTAAAACATTTAATAGGGCAACAGTTGGTTTTAATAGTGATTAGTATGATGTTAGTAACACACACAAACTAACAGTAGTTTAAAAAAAAGTAGTTAAACTCTATCCAGAAAGTTAAATGCCATGTAAGTGCATGAAGCAACAGCTGGACTGGTAGAGTAGTGTGTGTGTGTGTGTGTGTGTGTGTGTGTGTGTGTGTGTGAAAAAATTCTCACTTGGCCAGGCCTGAGGCTGAGGTGGAATCGGGGGGGGGGGGAAGTGTTTTGTTTTGTTTTGAAATTAATATGGTTACACTGCTATATCATTGCCAATATTTGCCTTTTATCATTCCTGTGTCTAATCAGTGTTACTGCTGATATGATGCAGGTTTTTTTGATTACGTATTTATTATATAACTGATCAGTACTTTTCCAGAACTTTTTGTCTATGGGAAAAGTTAACTGAATTGATTTTAATGCAATAGTTTGATCAGATTCCAAGTAAAGTATCCATCCATAAGTATCTATGATTATTGTTATTAGTAGTAGTAGTAGTGTCCCATGATCTAAATGCTGTTTCAGGGGCTTTTCCCACCCTGACAAGAAAAGCAATCTGAGGGAAACACTGAATACTTGTATAATTTTTAGGTTTTTTTGGCATGACAATGGTCAAAGATATTGAATATCAGCCCAAATTATTGGCTTCAGTCCAAAAATATCAGTATCATTATCAGCCAAAAAAACATATCTGTGGAACTCTATCTTAACTACATGACCAAAAGTAGTTAACTCCTGAAAAAATACTACTAAGATTTGAATTTAAACTCATAACGGAGCTGCATGTGGTAAACGAAACCCCACGCCCTGCTGCTGCGTGTCCCCCAGGCAGGGGCTTCAACAACCTGAGCCAGGTGAGCATGGCGCGCCACGCCCCCTCCGGCCAGCTGGTGGCGGTCAAGCACACCAACCTGGACGAGTGCACCGAGGAGGAGCTGCTGCAGCTCATGGTGAGCCGCTTCCCCAAAAAGTCACATGGGGGTTTTGCTGAACATGTATGCTCTTTCGCCAACTTTTTGCCTTCTCTTAGACCCCCAAAATCCATTGGCCTTTCGTTAAAATTCAGTCATTCCTCAAATCAGACAAAAAGCTCTTATGCATCCGGGTTGATAGACGACGAATGTGTTTTGTCCCCAGAATGAGGTTCTGCTGTCCAGGCTGTTCCGTCACCCCAACCTGCTGACCTCTCGCCTGGTGTTCAGCTCCTGTTGCCAGCTGTGGGTGCTGACGCCGCTCATGGCCTACGGTCAGCCACTCCGAGGCCTCACACACACACCTGATAGAGAAAAGCTTTTGAGGGCTTTCTTTCCATTCCTTAAAACTGGAACATGTACAAATCCGGGGTCACAGCAATGTTATGCTTTTAGCCATGTAGGATGTAGAAGTGTGTAATGTTCCTGGAAAACGAAGCTAAAATGGTTCCAAAATGTTAAAAATCTACAAGTGTGAACAACTACCAGTCTATATATTTCTTTCTTTCATGAATACTCCTACTCTCACTCTCTGTCTCTCTCTTACTCTCTTTCTCTCTCTCACACACAGTCTCCCAGTCCCTTTATGTACACTAATCACCCTTGCAGCTATTTCACGTTAATCTAAATCACTGCCTGTTTTTTTTTTTGAGTTGCCTGCTCAGTCTCCTGTATTTCTCCTCTTGTCTCCAGGCTCAGCAGACACCCTACTGAGAACATATTTCCCAGATGGAATGAGCGAATCCCTGATAGCGTACCTGCTGTACGGCGTGCTGAAGGCGCTGGAGTACCTGCACCAGATGGGCTACGTCCACCGGTCAGTGGGAGAATACGAGACG
The DNA here is from genome assembly GCF_046629955.1 of Centroberyx affinis. Taxonomy (NCBI): domain Eukaryota; kingdom Metazoa; phylum Chordata; class Actinopteri; order Beryciformes; family Berycidae; genus Centroberyx; species Centroberyx affinis. The sequence continues at coordinate 3,490 of NW_027281007.1, read as the reverse complement.
GGATGGATGTCTTATGAATCGGTTGCGTTTTGCCATTTTAACATCTCTGTCCTCTCCACCCGTCCCGCTCCTCTCCGTCCCTCTCCTCTCAGGGGGGTGAAGGCCAGTCATATCCTGCTGTCGGGGGAGGGGCGCGTCTACCTCTCGGGGCTGCACAGTGTTTACAGTATGATGCGGGAGGGGAAGAGGGTGCGGGCGGTGTTCGACATGCCCCACCACAGCCCCGCCCTGCTGCCCTGGCTCAGCCCCGAACTGCTGCGACAGGTCAGGTTGACTCCTAATTGTTTTGAACGCAACATTTTGATCAGATTGACAAGTCTGTACCCTGTTAGCATGCTTATTTCTGTTTTTTTCCTACTTAGCTCCACAGTTGACACATGTCTGTAACGCCTCTCCCCTCTCTCCATGTTGTTGCTCCCAGCAGGACCTGCATGGTTATGGAGTGAAGTCGGATATCTACAGTTTGGGTATTGTGGCCTGTGAGCTGGTCAGTGGCAGGGTGCCTTTCCAGGACATGCCTCCCACTCAGGTAATCAAAATGAAATCACAATAAAAAGGCCCCCCCTCCCCGGCTCTTCTCCAAGCTGGTTACGGCCCTGGCGTCTCGCTCAAGGACACTACAACCTCCCAGGGGATTGAATGTGCATCTCTTCCAGTTTCAGGGCAGTCTGCCTCACAAGTCTCTCGTTCCTCCTGTTCAGATGCTGCTCCAGAAGCTGCGCGGCTCCCACTGCTGCCTGCTGGACGTGGCCCCCTTCCCCCTGGGCGAGCTGGGCGGCCTGAAGGTGTCGCGGTCCGGCGTGGACTCGGGCATCGGGGAGAGCGTGGCCACCGGCAGCCTGACGCACAGCGCCACCGCGCCGCCCGCCGACCGACCTCAGAGCCCGGGCCCCAAGAACCACTCGGCCACCCTGCACAACCTGGTGCAGCTGTGTCTGCAGCAGCAGCCTGAGCGCAGGTCAGATAATATGTAATAATACGCAAAAGCCAACAAGATAAGCAATAAAAATGCCTTACATGAATTAGGACTAGCTATAACTGTAGCGCCACCCTTGGGCCAATCAGTGTAATTCTGAAAATGTTGGAAAGCAGTAATGGCATGCATCGTTTCCCCAAAATTCATCATATGATCCAAAGGATGGCACTGATTTTGAAACATTATCATCGTTCAAATCACTGTTAAATCTCTGTTTTTTCACACTCTTTTCTTATCTTCCTTCTTGTTTTTACTTGTTTAAATTCATGATTGGATGTTTGCCATTGATTTGAGTGTTAAAGCACTTCATCAACTTTAAAAGGCCTAGACTCACACATGACCACATACACTGATTGATTGGAGATACACACACACACAAACACATACACTTTCATGCAACTCGCAAACATACAATTTCAGCGACTTGAAAATGTGGGAGTAAGCCTTGTGTGTGTGTGTGTGTGTGTGTGTGTGTGTGTGTCCTGCTTTTGTCTTCCATAGACCGTCAGCATCTGCACTACTGACTCATGCCTTCTTCAAGCAGGTGGGTCTTTAGTTATGATCCATGTTCTTCTCAGTGGAGCTCTGTTGCCATAATCACTTACTTGTCACATTGTTTTCCACTGTTCAGTGCCTTTGTCATGTAGAAAATAATGACTTTACTAAGACAGCGGATGCTACTGATTTGAGTCATTTGATTGCAAGTAAAACCATTAATGTCAGAATAAAGTTAGAGACTCATTTCCATGGTAGTCGATATCAAAAATGTGAGAACTAATATGAATCACTGAGAATTGTGTCGTTGTGTGACAGGTGAAGAGGCACACCAGAGACTCCTTCCTCAGCCTCATGTACCCGGCGGTGCCCCTCACCAGCCCCGAGGACCCGCCCATATCCTGCCCCCCGACCCCGTCCTGCCACGCCCCGCAGCCGGCCGCCGTCGACCCCGCCGAGGCCGTGTGGGACTTCTCCTAACCCCCCCCCTCCCCTACCCCAAAATCTCCAAATCCTGACTAGCAAGCCAAACTCAAGACAATCAAAGCAAAAGCAATGAGGCCAAATTCTACTGTGCTTTCTTTTTACCATTAACCCGACTCTCTGAGCCTTTTTTTAAGTAGTTTTTTGTAGTTTTTTTTTATATGTTTGTCTGAGGCAAACGCAGGGCTTTGGGTTGCGGGTCGGGGGGGCGACTGTGAAAGTGCTGGATCAAAGAAGCTGCTCCAATCGTCTAATGAGGATCCATAATAATAAGAATAATGGATTACCAACCAGTAGGACCCGCCCCCTGTCAGTGAGTGGCAGGAGGAGAGACCAATCACTGGACTAATAATTATGGACTTCCTCTGTGGTACAAGGCAACTAGTGAGTTAAAGGAAAAATCCACCCTAAAACACTTTAACACTTAAAAACACTCTGGGGGTTGTTGAAAGGCATTCTGGGAAACGTAGGAAATCACTAACTGAAGTAGAAAAATAACTCCTGGAATGCATGAACATCACAGATTGATGATAAATAACAGTGTAAGAGAATCTGAGGCTGGATTTTTTCCTTTAACGTCTTCTCATGTATTCAGACTGTGAAGTAGCAGTGGGAGATGAGCCGTTATTGTGCACACATATACAGAGATATCATATACTGACATATATTTTTAAAGGAAACGCCACACATATGTGCACATATCTTTAAATATGTTATAAAAATATATTTAAATCCTGATTCAAGTTGTTCAATAATTGGTTTAGGCCATTTGTTTCTCAATATTTTGACATCTATAAAAATAAATTTGAGTTAAATATGAGGTAACATTGTGCATGCTGTAGTAATACTGTATTGTTACTTGTATTAATATACACACTGAACACTGTAGATGTCAAAAGTCTACCCTTTTTTAGGTTTTATTGCTTTTAGGCCATTTTTAATACATGGTCAGAAATAAGTATCTTGTTTTTTTACCTTTATTTTTCTAGTTACTTTATACAAATGAAAGTGAAAAGTCTGTCTTCTTTTCATTTCAAACCAAATACAGTAAAAACTAGAAAATTTGATAGGGTGTGTTAACTATTAATAGCAGCCGTATGTCTAATTATTATTATTTTTTTTAAATGGCCAGAATCAAATATTTAAATATATTCTTGCTGTATATTTGAACATATATGCACACAGTGTACATGTGTAGTAATTTTAAACTTACACAATACACACTTAAACAATATTTGCCTATGGGCGAATGGGAGGAGGTGCAAATTTGGACTCTAAAAAGGGGAATATGAGCAATAGAACAAGTAATATCCCATGTGTCAGATAGAATAGAAACCATCCACAGTAGATGAAGAACTTCCCTGGTACTCCAAAAGAAGAAGATTTCTACTGTGCTTTGTGACCTATCCAACACTGCCTCTGTGTTTTCATCAAACCTGCATTCTGACTATGGTGATCTTATCTGTAACTGTGATTAAGTGTACTGTGTATGAGAACTGTGATTTGCAGTACATATCAAACATGGTAGCTGTATGA